>NC_057716.1:61739587-61794573 GCF_004010195.1 Chiloscyllium plagiosum
GTTGTTTTTCAGACTGGAGGCCTGTGACCAGTGGAGTGCCACAAGGATCGGTGCTGGGCCCTCTACTTTTTGTCATTTACATAAATGATTTGGATGCGAGCATAAGACGTACAGTTAGTAAGTTTGCAGATGACACCAAAATTGGAGGTGTGGTGGACAACAAAGAGGGTTACCTCCGATTACAACAGGATTTGGCCAGATAGGCCAATGGGCTGAGAAGTGGCAGATGGAGTTTAATTCAGATAAATACAAGGTGCTACATTTTGGGAAAGCAAATCTTAGCAGGACTTATACACTTAATGGTAAGGTCCTCGGGAGTGTTGCTGAACAAAGAGACCTTGGAGTGCAGGTTCATAGCTCCTTGAAAGAGGAGTTGCAGGTAGATAGGATAGTGAAGAAGGCATTTGGTATGCTTTCCTGTATTGGTCAGAATATTGAGTACAGAAGTTGGGAGTCATGTTGCGGCTGTACAGGACATTGGTTAGGCCACTGCTGGAATATTGCATGCAATTCTGGTCTCCTTCCTATCGGAAAGATGTTGTGATACTTGAAAGGGTTCAGAAAAGATTTACGAGGATGTTGCCAAGGTTGGAGGATTTGAGCTACAGGGAGAGGCTGAATAGGCTGGGGCTGTTTTCCCTGGAGCGTCGGATGCTGAGGGGTTACCTTATGGAGGTTTACAAAATTATGAGGGGCAAGGTTTGGATAAATAGACAAAGTCTTTTCCCTGGGGTCGGGGAGTCCAGAACTAGAGGACATAGGTTTAGGGAAGAGGGGAAAGATATAAAAGAAAGCTAAGGTGCAACTTTTTCAGGCAGAGGGTGGTACGTGTATGAAATGAGCTGCTGGAGGATGTGGTGGAGGCTGGTACAATTGCAACATTTAAGAGGCATTTGGATGGGTATATGAATAGGAAGGGTTTGGAGGGATATGAACCGAGTGCTGGCAGGTGGGACTAGATTGGGTTGGGATATCTGGTCGGCATGGACAGGTTGGACCGAAGTGTCTGTTTCCATGCTGTACCTCTCTATGACTCTATGACTCTATGTGGTTTATTGTGTGATAGCAAAAGAAGCAAGTTATATTGGATTGTTAGACATCATACGTAAGACTATCAGGAGATGACGGTGGCACATCTGAGTCAAGAGCTGGACTCCTTTTTTCATGCCGAAGAGACTGTATGACATCATATTGGACAGAGCTTCATACATTTTCCAACATCAACCCTTTCAAAACAGTACCATATACAATAATCTTTGTCCAAATCTCTGCTTTAATCACTATCCCAGGCCCAGTCCCAGTCCCAGCTCCGGTCTCTACTTTAATCTTGGCCCACTCTTACCCCTAATCTTTGCTAAACCTCCAGCCATTGCCCCCGTCTTGACACTGACCTTTGTGTTTTCACTGTTGTTGCTGCCATCATGCATCAAGCCTGACAGACATTCCACCCCAACAACCAACTCTGGTCTGGTACATCACAGGGAGCAGAATAAATAGGCTTAAGGAGGGCTATGTCCTGTTGGAAACACTGCATGGAATTGATGGTGGGATGACAGGTATTCAAGATGTGTGTTAGTGGCCACTTTATTGAAGGCCCTGGATGAATGTGGTTTTCAGTTGTAGGGCCTGTATTTCCTTTTGCCTCCTCCTGAGAGCAACTTGCCTTTCTCTGTAATACCTCTGTCCATTTCATGTTGCAGGGTAAGGGAGGTATTTATGGCACCTATTGATGGAAATTAATGCTATTTCCCATGGTGAGCCAGCAGCAGAACCCCCTAATACTCCCACCTTCACCCAATTAAAGACTGTGACACCAACGCCCCTAACTGGCAATTCTATCCCGTGAAAATTGAGGTCTTAACCAGACAATTAAGGCTCAGTTAAAGGCCTTATTGCACTGCTATTGCTGTTAACCCCACACTATTTTAGGCGTCAGCCAACAATAATACAAAACCAGTAAAATCTTTTTCTGTTCACACAATATGATTACACCAGTGCAATAAAGTACAATAGAAATTGCCCATAGCTAGCGGTGGGTGGCTTAGTGGTTAGCACTGTTGCCTCACAGGGCCAGGGACCTGGGTTTAATTCTAGCCTCGGGCGATTGTCTGTGTGGAGTTTGCACTTTCTCCCTGTGTCTATCAGGGTTTCCTCCGGGTGCTCCGTTTTCCTTCCACAGTCCAAAGATGAGCAGGTTAGGTGAATTGGCTATGCTAAATTGTTCATAGTGTTCAGGGATGTGTAGATTAGGTGCTTCAGTCAGGGAAATGTAGAGTAATAGGATAGGGACATGGGTCTGGATGGGATACACTTCGGAGGTTTGGTGTGGACTTGTTAGGCCAAATGGCCTGTTTCCACACTATGGGGATTCCATGATTCTATCTATATGATGCTTGAAATTAGAAACCAACAACTTAGCTAAGTGTTTAATATAATGCTAGTAAGGTGCCTTCCTAACAATTAGCACTTAGTGAATGAATGACAGAATATTTAAATTTATCATTGAAAATGTTTTTTACACCTTCCCCTTTAACTAATTCTCTTACTGTAGCACATCTATCTAATCCAATATTTTGGAATAGTGTGATTAAAACTAAAAATGTGTTTGTTTGTCCTTGCCATCAGATTGGAATATTAGTGGCTGGATAATGCCTGGAAAACAGAGAGGCGCTAGAAAGCTGAATTTTCAAGTTGGGTCTAACAATTAATTTCAAAGAAAAAGAATGATTTAATAAGCTGAAATAGTGAGGAAGGAACAATAAAAACACTATAGTCATAAATATTGTGAATTTTTAAAAATACTTTCCAATGTTTCTTATAAAAAACAGACTTTGCCCATTCATAACTTAGAATACAGCAAATGCCAATAAAATGCTGTCTTTCAATATAACTGTATTTCTCATCTTCAACATTTTAATAATCTTTTAGCCTTTGAAATAATCCATCTCTTCAGTTGCTATAAAATGAATGAGAAGTTAACTTCAACACAGGAATAATATTCTATTTGTGTAATGATGTATCACATTTGGGTCTATTTGTGCTTTCAGCACCTAATCATCAAGGCAAGATACGGTGATCAACTGTGACACCATCACTTCAGCCAACAACATGACAGTGAAAAATCTCTCAGTGCCAGTTTTCTGTTAAATCTGTTTAGATTCTAGAATTTAGCAGCGTTTTTCAGTTGTACTATACCAACAGTCACATTTTTCAATTAAAATTACAGGCTTGTCATCACATGATCTTTCAAATTAAAAAACATGTTACATATCAAACTCTTAAGTAATTCACTGGGTTCAATTTTGTTATGATGCTTCCACAACAATGGCCATTAATTTCTGTCCACGTCACAGGCAATGACCTAGAGCACCTAATGCTTGCACTTGCTGATATCATTTTGATCTGACAAGTTAATATCTTCTTCACAGCTGGTGAGATAAGCAGAATTTAGAATGGGGATTATAACTGCTGACGCAAAAATTAAATAAATGTAATTTGATTAGTCTTTTCCTTCAAAAACACTGACCCAGTAAACTATTCATATGCAGTTATTATTTTAAATGTTGCTGCATAAATACATTAAAATGTAATGAAGGGGCTGAGAGATCTTGACAGATACGTAACCATGATTTCAGACATCGATGCCACAAAAACAGTGACTGTTTTAACCAAGTTTTCAGCAATGAATGAGTTGCTCCACTTTATATAGAAATCACAATAACAGACATTATCTGCTTGGAAGAATGCAGGCCTAAACAGATATATTCAATATAATGGTCCACATTATGATCAGGGAAATGTTATAGATGTCATGTGGAGGATACTGCGCAGATGAATATGTACAACAACATTTTACTAGTGTAAAAGTGCAAGAGGAAAAAGATAATGGGGGTTCATGATGTTTTAAATATTATCTCATCATTTTCAGTCCACAGTTATGAGAACAAACCTCTCAAAAAGTTTGAAGCTCTATCTTTGTGTTTTGATTTTTTAATTTACAAATGGATGATTATGTTGAAATGTCACTGGCAGAAGTTACAAACAAAATACATTATTTAAATTAAATAATTATTCTTTTAATAACTCAGAAAATATACTTAATGGGATGCAGTATGTGATCCAGATGTATGCATATTATTTGAAAATTAGAGTAAGCATACCCCCTTGCCATCCAAGAACAGGAAACTATTATTAGAAAGATACACAGATGGAAAGCTGTAAGAAGTCTCCTATAAAACAAAATGTAGCAATGACTTAATATGGTTCATCAATCACATTTTGTAATAGTTTGATGAGGTTGTAACATATTGTGAAAAAGTAATATCCACACCTACATCTTTGTATACTTAAGTAAGACACTCAACAATATTTTTCATCATAAATGAAACCACTGTAGACTGACAGTAAACTAAATAAGATCTCAGCCTCTCAACTGGTAATTATGGGGATCCTTTTGAAACTAAGGGACTTAGATCAATAGCCTGTTTAATAATAAAAAAGTAAAAGTGGGACATAGAGCGGATGGCTAATCTGCTCAGATTTGCACTAGACAGATGAGATTGGAAATCATGTTAATGTTTGCTAGGCTATGCTGTGTTAAAGGCAAAATTCTCCCATCTGTTGAATACTGGGGCAGGAAGGTATTGCTCAGGATCAGCACAAAGAGCACACAGGTCCATACTAAAAAGTGTTAGTGATTATGAACAACTTATTTACTGATTATAACCTCTCAGTCTCGAGGAAGAATTTTAATAAATGCTTTTTTCTGTCAAATTTTCAAGATGTGGCCAAGACTAACATTTAACGTCCACCTCTAACTGACTTTAAAAATGTGATGATGGAACTACATTAATCTAAATTTCATCCCTAAGTTCTTAAAAGGCACAGATATCTTCTGAAGTATAGTTTCAATCCCTGAGTATCTCTATTCTGCTTGTGTAGACTCTGGAGGATGCATCTCACTGGTCTTAACAAGGCTAAATCTGAGCAGACTCTCACCCAATATTCACAAATGATCTGGTCCAGCCAATGGGTAGCGATTGGTGTGTGAACAGTAAGTCATTGGCTGAATATTCCAAATGTGGCAATCATTATTGGATTGCTACTCCATTCCTATATTTTTACCCAAAAATGGAATTCCACATTTCTATCTGTATATCTAAATTCAGCTTCTTCAGAAATATAAAGCAGTCTTTCAACTGAGTCCTTCTGTGCAGTGCAAGTTCAGCAAGGCATGTCCCTTTTACTGAACTAGCTAATGCATTCTGGCAAGCCATTGTTCCCTTAATGGGAAAATGCCATCCCTACTACTTACCGTGAGAGTTCACCTCCACCTTCCTGACAGCAGTCTACATACCTCCTCATGCAGATGTGGAGAATGCCGTAGACATGATTTACACCACCACTGTAAATCTGTAGAGATGAAATTCCCCAAGCCCCTCATCATTATGGCCAGTGACTTCAACCAAGCCAACCTCAAAAGGGTGCTGCCAAAATACCACCAAACACAATTCCTGCTCCACTAGAGGACCAAACATTCTGGACCACAGCTACACAACAATCAGAGAGACATGCCTCTCCATCCCCTGTCCACAATTTAGAAAATCAGAACACAGTGGTGTTTCTCCTGCCAGTTTACAAGCAGAAGCTAAAACTGGAGGACCCTTCACAAAAAGAAGTACAATGCTGGTCATAGGCTGTGGAAGACTGTCTCCAGGACTGCTTGGAATTGGTGGACTGGACTATATTCAAGTCCTCAGCAGAAAATCTAGATGAGAATGCCACTACCGCAATGGACTTCATTAGCAAATGTGTGGAGGACTGTGTACCAAAGAAGTCAATCTGTGCGTTCCCCAACCATAAATCTTAGATGAACCATGCAATTCATTCCCTCCTGAAGGCCAGGAGTGCAGCATACAAGTTGGATGACCCAGACCAATACAGGAAATCTAAATATGACCTCTGCAAAGCCATCAGAGATCCCAAGAGGCAGTACCAGACTAACTTAGAGGTCCAAACCTACCAGACTCCCGCCACCTATAGCAATGCCTAAACAACATAAAGGGGGACAAAATGAAACTGAGCAAGATAGCAGACAAAAACACCTCTCTTCCTGGTGCGTTCAATGCTTTCTATGCTCAGTTTGAGCAGAATGCCAGTAACGTGGTGTCACCTACCCTGACAACTCCAGCCACACCTGTTCCCTCGACCACTGTTGCAGACATCAGATTGGTCTTCCTGAGAGGCAACCCAAGGAAAGCGATGGGCCTAGACAGAGTCTTTGACTGGCGGAGATATTCACTGACATCTTCAACCTCTCCTTCCCTCAAGCTGAAGTCCCTACCTGCTTCAAGAAGGCCATCATCATCCTGGTACCTAAGAAAGCACATGCATTGTGCCTTCACGACTACCTTAATAATCATGAAGTGCTTTGAGTGACCGGTCATGGCCCGCATCAACTCCAGTCTCCCAACCTCAATCACCTGCAATTTGACTACCGACATAACAGCTCCACAGCGGATGCCATATTCCTAGCTCTGCACTCATCCCCGGAACATCTGGACAACAAGGACACCCACATCAGATTTGTGCTCATTGACTACTGTTCCGCCTTCAACATTATTATCCCCTCCAGACTGATCTGAAAACACTGTGACCTTGGTCTTGGCTCTGCCCTCTGCAACTGGATCCTCAGCTTTCTGACCACAATCAGGGAAGACAGGTAACTGCACCTCCTCCACAATAACACTCAACACTGGCCCCTCCCAAGGATGCATCCTCAGCTCCCCCCACAACAGTGTTGCCAAATTCCAAATGCCATCTTGGAACGCCATCTACAAGTTCACTAATGACACCATGGTAGTAGAGCGGATATCTAACAACGATGAGTCAAAATACAGAAACGAGACAGAGGGCTTGATGATGTGGTGCAGTGAGAACAACCTCTATCTCAATGTCAGCAAAACTGACTTCAGAAAAAAAGGAGGACAACATGCCCCCATCTACATTAATGGAGCTGAGCTTCAGAGAGTGGAGAGCGTTAAGTTCCTGGGAGTAATGACAACCGACAACCTGTCCTGGACTTGTCACGGATCAAGAAGGCAAAAAAAAATGCCTCTTGTTCCTCAGGTGGCTCAGGAAATTTGGCATGTCCATAAGAACCCTCACCAACTTCCATGGTTGCACCATTGACAGAATACTGTCCAGGTGCATAACAGCCAAGACCAATAAAGAAAACTACAGAAGGTGGTGTGCACAGCCCAGACCATCATGGAATTCAACCTTCAATCCATGGACTCCATTTGTACAGCTCACTACCGCAAAAGCTGCAAACATCATCAAAGCCTCTGACCCTCTTCCGTAAGGCAGAAGATACTGAAGCCTGAACACATGC
This sequence comes from Chiloscyllium plagiosum, assembly GCF_004010195.1. Taxonomy (NCBI): domain Eukaryota; kingdom Metazoa; phylum Chordata; class Chondrichthyes; order Orectolobiformes; family Hemiscylliidae; genus Chiloscyllium; species Chiloscyllium plagiosum. The sequence continues at coordinate 61,746,981 of NC_057716.1, forward strand.
ACAGGTAGGTTCAGGAACAACTTCTTCCCAGCCATTATTAGACTGATGAATGAACTCTTCAGCATCAAATAATGTTGATCTTGTTAACATTGATCTCATCTAGTGTACACCCTGTACAATGTATCCTGCATGCCTCTGGGCATTTTCTTTTACAACATATGTACATCCTTGTTTACTGTGATCTGCCTGTATTGCTCATAAATAAAGCTTTTCACTGTACTTTGATGTACGTGAATCAATCAATCAATCAATGGTTAACCTTCATTCATGTTGGGAGTACATACTGATACTTATGGACTATGTGAAACACCTGAAGACCTGGAACTGTTTAACCACTTTCTTATATATGGTTTCTTGGAAATTATCTCAACAGTTTAATGTGTGCATTATTTGTTGTGTTCTAAAAAACAAATGACACTGGGAATAAAAGACAAGCAAAGCTTTTTAGGGAGATAAGAGATCAGATTTATGGCCTTTAATTGTTGGAAATCTGATTTTTGAAAAAGCCTCTCGTGGGCCTTTGTGTTGATTGTTACCCAGCAGCCCTTGATGGACTTGATTTCTGTTTTCCAGGATCTAGGGAGTCAGTAAGGAAAGGAACCTCAGAAGCTGCAATTTTCTCTCTTCTTCTGGGAATCTAGTACAGATTCCAATTATCAGCATTTCTTACTATCTTATAAACCCCGAAACTGCTGAACTCTGGTCACCTACTCTAGACGTGTGTCCACCTTCACTTCAATCCAACTGAAGATACTCCATCAATCTAAAGCTTTCAGCAATTTCATTATGTTGACAAGAAATCTGGCAGACTGTGAGAATTCATCTAATTCTAGCCTTTCTTTTCAGGCCATCAGGTTTTTCTTAAAAAAACAAATTGTCTCTGCAGAATCTGTTGTCTTTTTGTGTTGAATGAGTGTGTCTATTTTGGGTTAAGGGGATATATTTCTAACTATGGATTATAGCTAAAATGTTAACTAGTGTTTGCCACTTGTTTTAAGAATTAGGTTTCATGTTACAATAAACAAATTACTTTGAATTCAGTTCAGAAGCCTCATGAAAGTCTCTTTTATTCTGTCTAGCAGTATGAAAGAGAATTGAGTGGTCATTTTGATGGTAAAATTAAAATACTTACATAAATGCCATGAGTGGCAATGAGTAGTGGAGCTTCATTAAAGACATATGCCTCCCATCGCTTTTGTAACATCCATGAAAAAAACAGAGACATTTCTGGACATTTAAGTATTATTTTACGGTGTTAATGTATGAGTACCAATGAGTTAATTGGATAGAGTGGATAGGATGGTAATCTGGTAGAATGGCGGTAGAGTGGGAGGGTGACGATATGGTAGGTGGAACAGTTGTAGATGGAGCATAGGTTGCCAACTATGTGGACTGGCTGTGTGGTTGAGTGGCTAGGGTGGATGAGTTGTAGGGTCACATTGGGAAGAGTGTTTCAGGAATGTTGAGGGTTGAGGATGGATGGGTACTGTCAGGAGGGATCAGAAGGTTGGAAACTTGGGATTTGGGGAAGAGTTGGAGAGTTGTGGGGGAGTTGGAGGATTGTGGGTTCAGATCATCAAAGGAGTTAAAGGGTCAGTGAGTGTGACAGTAGGCTTGCAGGAACGATATGAACTAACTGTAAAAAGTGTTATAGGTATGTAAAGGAAAAGATTGGTGAAAACTAATGTAGGTCCCTTATAGTCAGAAACGGGGGAATTATAATGGGGAACAAAGAAATGACCGATGAATTAAATTCATACTTCACTTCTGCCTTCACAAAGGAGGACACAGATAATTTACCAGTAATGATAGGGAACACAGGGTTTAGTGAGAAGAAGGAACTGAAGCAAATCTATATTAATAGAGAAATGATGTTGGAGAAATTGATAGGATTGAAAGCTGATAAATCCCAAGGACTTGATAATCTACATCCCAGCGTACTTAAGGAAGTGGCCCTAGAAACAATAGATTGGTGGTCATCTTCCAAGATTCTTTAGACCCTGAAGCAGTATCTACAGATTGGAGGGTAGCTAATGCTACCCCACGGTATAAAAAGGGAGGTAGACAAGAACAGGGAATTACAGACCAGTGAGTCTGACATCCTTAGTGAGGAAGATGCTATATTACCAAGGATTTCATAGCATAGCATTTAGGAAACAATGACAGAACCAGGCACAGTCAGCATGGATTTACATAAAGGAAATCATGCTTGACAAATCTACTGGAGTTCTTTGATGATGTAAACAGTAGAGGAAGTGGGGGAGGAAGTGGATGTGGTTTATTTGGACTTTCAGAAGGCTTTTAACCAAGTCACACATAAAAGATTAATGTATAAAATTCAAGAGCATTGGCTTGGGGCTAGTGTATTGAGATTAATAGAAAGTTGGTTAGCAGACAGGAACAAAGAGTAGGAATAAATCAGTCTTTTTATGAATGGCAGGCAATAACTAGTGGTGTATCACAGGAACTGGTACTAGGATCCGAGTCATTCACATTATATGTTAATGTTTTAGATGAGGGAACTAAATGTAATAGCTCATACATTTGCAGAAAACAAAGCTAGGTGGAAGGGTGAGCAGTAAGAAGGATGCAGGAAGGTTGTAGTATGATTCAGACAGGCTGAGTGAGTGAGAAAATGCAATGCTGATGCAGTATAATGTGGATAAATGTGAGGTTATCCACTTTGGTAGCAAAAATATGAATGCAGATTGCTATTTCAATGGCTGTAAATTGAGAGTGGGGAATGTTCAATGTAAACTGGGTGTACTTGTGCACCAGTCACTGAAAGTAAGCAGGCAGATAAAGAAGGCAACCTTTTTGTTAGACATAGTGAGAGGATTTGAGTACAGGAACAAGGATGCCTTGTTGCTATTATGCAGGGCATCGACGGGGGTCACACCTGGAATAATGGGAGCAGTTTTGGTCTCCTTATCTGAGGAAGGATGTTCTTTTTATAGAGGGAATGCAGCGAAGATTTTCCAGATTGATGCTTTGGATGGTAGGGCTGGCGTATGAGGAGAGATTGAGTCAGTTAGGATTGTATTTACTAGAGCTTAGAAGAATGAGGTGGGTTCTCCTAGAAATCTATAAAATTCCAGCAAGACTAGACAGGTTAGACTTAGGAAGGATATGGAAAGTCCAGAACTAAAAAAAGTTAATGGATTAGTTTATGGATAAGGGATAAAGGTTTTTTTTGGGCGAGATGAAGAGAAGTTTCTTCACCCAGGGAATGGTGAGCCTATGACATTGTCTACTACAGAAAGTGGTTGCAGCCAAAACATTATGTTTGAAATAAGAAGGCAGATATAGCTTTTGTGGCTAAGGGATCAAGAGATATGGGGTGAAGGCAGGACCAGGGTATTGAGCTTGATGATCAGCCATGATCATATTGAAAGATACAGCAGGCTTGAGGGGCCAATGCCTTATTCCTGCTCCTATCTTCAATGTTTTCATGTTTCTATGTCAGTGGTAGGTCACAAGTGAGGGATTAGATGTAATGGTGGGGAGCAGTGTTATCAGTTAGTTGTATAGATACCCCAGAGTTTGACATGATTTTAATATCTCTAAAATTTCTTGGGTAACTATGCAGGTAAGTAAGTCAGATGTCTGTCATCTGTCCATTTCAAACTTAAAGTCTGAAAGATTTGAGCGGGATCACAAGGAACTTGTAAATTACCCCTGAAAGTTAAGTTTTGCAGTCAATTCCAGTGGAGTCAGTGCACTGGAATTTCAAGGGGGTCCAATGTGTATGTCCAGTTTGAGCTCTGAGCATCTGGAGATCTCTATGATCTTTTCCACTACATCTGTCCACAAAAAAGTCTCACAAGCTAATAGAATAGTTGCAGAAGTTGCAAAATCCGGCAAGCAGACAATAAATGAAACACTGAAATTTCCTTCTCCACAGGAGAAGGTTACACATTTAGTTCTGATGGAAGTAACAAATATTAGTGCCAGACTCAGTGCAGAAACATATTACCAGGGCAAAACTGGAAAAGTCAGATATTGCTTCTAAAAAAGTTAATATCACATTGGGATAGTAAATATATATCTTGAATTAAATAATTACAAAATAAAACTATGGCCCACTTGGTAGCATCATACTGCATGTTTGAAAGTAAATGTGCCACACTGGAAACAATTGATAACATTTAAAAAACTGCCTACATAACAAAGTACATAAAATTGGAGAGAATTTAGACATACAAGGTATACAAGTTGGGACTTGCGAAAGTTAGTCAGCATTAATAAAAGTTTTATTTAAAAATAAATAGTTGGCTAACTTTCAAGTAGTAATTCTGTGATGGTTAAAAAGAAGTGTTTCCTAACAGACAAGCAAAAGCTGTAATACAATTTAATTTAAGTGTTCCTCAAGCAATGCTGTTGTCAAACTTTCTTGTAGAGATCATAGAATCCCTACAGTGTGGAAATAGGCCATTTGGCCCAACAAGTCTACACCGACCCTCTGAAGAGTAACCCACCCAGACCCATTCTCCTACCTTATTACTCTACATTTACCCCTGATTAATGCACTTAACCTACACATCCCTGAACACCATGAGCAATTTAGCATAGCCAATTCACCTAACCTGTATATCTTTAGACTGTGTGAGGAACTGGAGCACCCGGAGGAAACCCACACAGACACAGGGAGAACATACAAACTCCGCACCCCTGAAGCTGGAATTGAACTCAGGTCCCTGGTGTTGTGAGGTAGCGGTGTGAACCATTCAACCACCATGCTGTTCATAAAACCTTTTGTCTTTGGGTGCTTTTGAACCACAAATCTTCCAGTTAACAGCTGAACATGCTAACCCATTACGCTACAGAGACAGATGCTAGAGAAATTGAATACAGTTTTCTACATCTTTGTTTTGATCTTAGATTTTTTTCTCTGCTCAAGCTAAATTATAATTCTCAAATTTATGTGCCAGTTTACATTTTATGTTAGCAAATTCTGATTTATTCACTGTGATGGGGACAATCATCAGCAATTCGGTACAATGTTTCCCATTTTTAAATAATCATTTTAATTCCATAAGTTGTTTGTTTCCTTTGTACTGTGCAATTGATAGAGAAAATATTAAGCATGAAATTACTTTGCAAAATAACGTAAATGACCAAATTCCTTTCTTCACTATTTTAACCATGGTGTTAACTTGTTCAGTCTAAAAAAATTGACTCATTTTCTAAAGTTATGTGTAAAGGAATTTCAAGTACTTCAAGCAATTGGATATTAATTTATTACATTGCAATCTCAGAGATACCTCAGAATATGCTAAATTTTGCCTGCAAATCTGTTTTATTTTAATTGCATAGTTATCAGAATGATTTGACGTTAGACAAATCTTTCAATTCAGCACCTTGATACCAATTTGAAATAACAATGCTTTCACATACAATCTTATTTTTTTAAAATAAACTTTCAGGAAGATGAATAATATTTACTCAAATTATTATAATTATTGATGAAACTATTTAGAAAAATCATAAATTCTCAAACAGTTTTAAATTAGTTAGCATTTATCTATTTGGAATTAGTTGCATGACCTTTCTGAGTTTGCAACAACAGCTAATTCTATTTCAACTAATAAGCAAGACAAATGCATTCAAGTAACACAACTTAAATAAGAGCATGCAAGCTTAGTTGAAAATATTACCTTTAATATGTCGTCCGTTGTCTGTGTTGCAACATAGTGACACGTAAGAAAAAAGAAATAAGAAATGTACAAAATAATAAAATATAAATTCTAAAAATCATTTGTTTTAGAGATTTATTTATGCAGGAGCAGTCCAGTCAATACACCAAACTCTGTAAGTGTAACACTCTCGGTGATTGTATCATTTTCACAATGGGGCTACAGGGCCATGGGATTTGGATTTTTCATGATACATTTTTGCTATTTCATGGCATATACATTCCATGGGAATCTCATTATAAGTTGCGAGAAGCTTATGCAGAACATGCCTCAACACAGCATGTGAAATACTTGCTTTTCAAAGATAGAGCTATAATGAGAATGGAGAGGTGCTGTGAGGGCCTGACTACCTATTAAAGTGATGTAAAATTCTAGTGGCTGGTTTCAAATATATACTAAAAGGATGCAAATGAAAGGGGTAGTGTTTTACTTTTCAGTCTTTAAATTGTGTTTCTAATTTATATGTGGAATCATAGCTATATTTAAAATAGTTGATACTATTTTAACACTTATTAAATAGTCAAGGAGGAAAAACTGGAATGATCTGTCAGAGGGAATGGTAGAGGCTAGTACGTTTGCAACATTTAAAAGGCATCTGGATGGGTATATGAATAGGAAGGGTTTGGAGGGATATGGGCTGGGTGCTGGCAGGTGGGACTAGATTGGATTGGGATACCTGGTCACTATGGATGTGTTGGACCGAAAGGTCTGTTTCCATGCTGTACATCTCTATGGCTCTATGACTTGAACTATTACTGCATATTAATATGCTTTAGATTGGTGTCTAAGAACATATAGAATGATATTTAAAAATGTTTCCACCTACACGACAGTATAGTTGAGTCGGCCATTTCACTGACAATGATACCAGATTGAAAATTATGTCCATCATCAATTGTGTATATCATGACAAGGAATAGAATATCAACAACCATAACACTAGTCTTGGAGACACTCAAGGATATATTTCTCACTGAATTTCCAGGGTTGTCCTCTGATTACTTCTGGAGATGAGCATAAAGGTTTTAAAATGTTTTATTACAACAGGATGTATTGTATTTAAGTAGGACCGTAGGAATAATGATTCTAAGGTACTTAATTAAGGGAAAAGTGAAATAAAGTAAAGCTAGAGCTTAATAGAAACAGTGAAGATAATCTTTTGGCTGAGAAGCTAAGACAATGGGGACTAAATTGAATAGAACTCAAAAACAGGTAGAGCAATACAAGAATTGGAATGCAGAATTAACTCAAGCCCATTTATTAAAATGAAGACAGCTTCTTGCTGCCTATCATTTGAATGACCTCTGCATTTAGTCAGTACTGACCGAGCTGTTTAATAGCTCAGCGCTTTGCTGGAGATCAATATTCCATGACTTACAGCTTGCCCGCAATGCTTAAAACTGGCCTGTACTATTTAAAGTGGAGGTGCATTGTGGCCTGAGACTTACAATTAAAAATAACTTGATTGAGATGGGCAAAGAGTCTTGAGTCCTCCCCTGCGTCCCCAACCCGGTTAGGTCATCAGATACAACCAGCTGCTCTACAATTTGCATGGAGTTGAAGCAATTTTTTGATGAGTCACGATCCATAGCATCTCATAATGAGATCTGCTTATTTAACTCATCTCCATCCCCATCACTAGCACTATCTCTAAATCTTATGCCGAATTGGTTTGCCCAAGTCCTGAAAGCAACTATTTCCCCTCTCGCTGGATTGAAAACCTGACGTTATCTAGTACTTTGTCCTGAGGAGGTGGAATAAACCAGGAATTTTCCTTTTTCCTGTGTTCCACCTCAAGGATTAAAATTCAGGCCTTAATGATGTTTCCTCACCAAGTTATGGTTATGGGCAGATGTATCGAGTTAACCTGTCGATCAATCTCAATTTAGTTGAATAACCCATTTCTGTTCCTTTGTTCATATACTGCAAGTTTCACACCCGTATTGCAAAGACTACGTGCTCTGCCAATTCCTCCACCATGGCAGCTACATCAGCCAAATATATTACACCAGAATTGCTATAGTACTACCTTTTCTCTTGCAGGACATTGTGATGTCAAATGAAAAGCAGCAGGAGCTGACCGGTGAGGGATTGGTGCTCCTTCATTCTCTAATCCCCATGGAGGAGATGATGCTGGCCATTACAAGAATGTTCATGCTGAGGCTGTGGCCAGAAGTGGGGTTGAAACCATTGAGGAAGATGATATCCTTGAACTTAATTCTCTTTTTCTCATCTCACTTCTGCCTCATCTCATATTTCCTTTTTGTTGACAAGCTGCAGGTGATACAATCATGCACCTCTTATTTTCCGTCTCTCTCTTTACTCTAGTCTTACCTCTGTGTCCTTTTCATTTCAGATATCCAAGGGTGCAACCTGACCAGGCAGTAGAGGAACAGTAAAAACAAAGTAATGGTGAAGACACAGCACAATCACTTTAATTCACACCTGTACCAGTTCAGAAACTGACACGGATGTTTCTTAGTGGAAAATGAGAGCTGAATTTGCCTGTCGTAAGATACTGAGCATAAGTGGTCTGCAACCATGGTAGGGGGCATGAATAGCTTAGTCTCAAGCACAATGAGATCACCCATAAGATTCCAGCTGCAGAAGACTTAGATGAGCACTTCAGTGGGCAGCAGACAGAAGATGTTTGATGTCTATGAATAATGAAATGCTCAGTACATTGAAAGTTTTGTTGGAAAGCTTTCAGTCAACAACACAGAGAATTGAGGATTATGATATCACCTTGGCAAAGCCTTTTACACATTGTCAGTGGTCAGCTAAATCCACAGATTTGTGACACCAACCATGATACAATATGATATGACTGATGATGTAGCTTCCATTACAGAACTAGCAGGAGCCACTCAATGTTTGAGTTATGCAGAAGAGGTACAATCTACTGTCATGCAACAGCAGTTTGCTGCCTGCATGGCTGTGGATTATAATGTCTTAAAGAGGTTTTCAGGGTGCTACAGCAATCCAGCAAATGGATGGATTCTGTTGTCCAGAGAAGCTACCTCAGGGCAGTGGCAGTGGCTCCAGGCTGCGTGAACCTGCTGTCTTGACTCAGGAAAAGAAGCATTCAGCCTCCAACTCGAAGTGCTCTGGCCTTGTTCAAGGAGAGCATGCCAGCAAAAGCTCCAGGCACACCTAAAAATGAGGTAGCAATCTAGTGAAGTTACAACACATTATTATGTGGATGCAAAACAGAATTGACAGCATTAAGTGGTCCAACAGATCAGATCAGAATCTGTAGTCCTGTGATGTGACTCATGATGACCGAATTAATTACTAATTGAAAGAGGAAGATCCAGAAGTATTTCCATCCTCAGTGATGGGGAATCTAGTAAAACAATTTAACATACAAAAATAAACATTTATAACCAGCTTCAGCCAGATGTACCAAGTGGATTTCTCTTAATATCTCCAGCATCGCAGAATGTAGTCTTCAGCCAACTCAATATTGCATAATAGGTGAATGCATTGAACACAGCAAAGCCTTTGGGCCTCATTAACATCCTGACTGCAGTTGTGTTCCAGGCCTACATACACCCTTAGCCAAGCTGTTCTAGTAAAGCTAAAATATCAGGAAATGTGGAAAATTACCCAAATATATCTTAACCACAAATCCAATCCAGCATGAGTCCAGTCACGATCATCAGCAAAATGAAGGAAGATGTTGTTAACAAGGTCATGAAGTAGCATTTACTCATTGTTTACTTATCGACCAATGTTCACCTTGGATACAGCCAGAGCCACTTGGTTTCAGACTTCATTATAGCTTTGGTAGACACATGCCAAAGCAAATACATGCAAGAGATATACTGAATATTATTGCTCTTGACATCAAGGTAGCATTTGGTGAAGTGTGGCACAAATCGGCCTGAACAAAATTGAGAACAGGGAACTGTTGACGAATTTGAAGCTGGTTGAAGTCATACCTAACTCAATGGATATTGATTGCAATTGTTGAACACCAATCATCTCAGCTGAGGATGATACTGCAGCAGTTCTTTAGAATATGTTCCAAGAGCTAACCATTTCAACTACTCGTCCAACGACATTTTCTCCAATGAAAGGCCAAAAGAAAGAAGGTTTACTGATGATCTCACAAAGTTCATTGCCATTTGCAAATCATCAGATGCTGAAGCAATCAGTGTGCATATACAGCAGGACCTGAGCAACGTTCGGGCTTGGGTTAATAGTTGGCAAACACATGATTGTCATATAATGGCCATCTCCAATGGGAGAAAATATAACCACATCCACTTAACATTTAATGGCAATATCTTCACCCTCACCACCAATATTCTGGAGTTAGAACTGACCAGAAACTTAACTGGACTGGCCATAAAACTACCATAGCTACAAGAACACAACTGGGAATTCTGAGGTAAGTAACTCACCTCCTGACTTCCCAAGACTTGGTCACTATTTACAAATCAGGTGTATGATGGGAGACTTCCTGCTTGCCTGGTTAATTTTTCAATCCAACAATATTAAAGAAACTCAACACCATTCAACACAAGGCAGATATTTTGGTTGGCACCTCATCCATCACCTTCAACGTTCATTCCCTTCAGCAGGGCCTTGCAGCAGCAACAGTGTGCACCGTTCATAAGTTGCACTGTAGCAAGTTGTCATGGTTTCTTTGATATTACTTCCCAACCAGTTACCCTTACATCAAGGAGAACACAGACAATTAATGCAATGGAAATCATTTTCAAAGAGTACTGTGGATGTACTGAAATGATATATGCTGCAGTGGTTCAAGCAGGTCACCAGAGTTTTCTCAAGGAAAATTACAGGTCTTGTCAGTGATGGTCACATGCCATGACCTAATAAAAATAATGCTCTCCTGTTTTCTATCAGCCAACCAGCCCAAATTACCATCTCCTGTACTTACAAACATGAAAAGATTATTGAAAATACTAAGCACATTGATTCAAAGCAAGAGATCATTAAGCATCTAAACTGTAAAAGGTTGATGATCCCTTTCAGTAATGATGAAATTAGGCAGGCAAATATGTTGCTAATTATGCATTTCACTGTGCAAGTTAAGAGAGGAAATCTAGAGAGTGGAGCTCCAGAATGGTGCCATTGGCATCAAATCTGTGTGATTTATTTCAGGATCTGCTTGTTCTGCATACTTCTGCCATGTGTGCGCTGTGTGCATGCATGCAAATGCCTGTATCCAATGGCATTTTGTCCCACAATTGTGTGAAAGTTTCCAAAGCCATTTTAGAGCTCTCTCAGTACCCACAGAATCTGATAAATAGATGCTAAAGAGACTACATTCTCATTCAAAGGATTTTGTGAAGGGATATTAAGAAGTAATGTTGATAGGCTGAAGGCTTTGGCATGTAAGATTGAGTCAGTGGAGGGAGATGCATCAAAAGTTATCATCGTAGTACTGTGTGTGGAGGAAGATATGGAGCTGGAAAAGCACAGCAGGTCAGGCAGCATCCAAGGAGCAGGACAGCCAACATTTCAGGCATAAGCCCTTCATTGAATGGCTTATGCCTGACTCATTGACTCTCCTGCTCCTCGGATGCTGCCTGACCTGCTGTGCTATTCCAGAGCCACACCTTTCGATTCTGACTCCCCAGCATCTACAGTCCCCACTTTCTCCTGTGGACGGAGATAGGTAATGGAATAAAGGTATATAAGGGAGGATACTGCCATGGAGGATGTAAGTTTGAAATTTGGTACTTTGCATGAATGAGAGTCTGTGGAATACAGTAAGATGTGTTGAGTTAAAAGAGCTTAAAGTACAGTGTAAGAAATTAAGATTAAAAATTTCTGAGACCACTGGATAGGAAGGCTGACAAAAAGCACTGTGAAATAATTGGTCTTTAAAAAATGGGTCTTTTGTCATAGAGAGGTTTGGGTGACTTAGCAATGTTTGATGGTGGTATATGCACCCACATTTTATGTCAATTGTGTGCCTGTCACCATACTGTTAAATGTTTCTGGAATCTGTGCCTGAAAAAGATACTAGACACTTTGCATTTGCGAAGAGGGACCTTTTTAAAGCCACCTTTCCAAAATATTTCCTGCCTGAATATAGCTTGGATTGAGCTGGCTGTGTCCAAGATACATGTGTTTAAATGTGTCCAGCCAGCAATGACCCTTAAAGAAACTACTAGCAGCCAACAAATTTCAGTTATTTAAAAGAAAAATGCTTACCAGAATGTGGAGTCAAGAGGAGCCTGGAGGATCTGGCTCCAAACTAATTCTGAAAGCTGACCCCTGTCAAACAAGGTTCCCCATGGGAGACTGATTAGCAAGGTTAGATCTCATGGAATACAGGGAGAACTAGCCATTTGGATACAGAACTGGCTCAAAGGTAGAAGACAGAAGGTGGTGGTGGAGGGATGTTATTCAGATAGAGGCCTGTGACCAGTGGAGTGCCACAAGGATCAGTGCTCGGCCCTCTACTTTTTGTCATTTACATAAATGATTTGGATGCGAGCACAAGAGGATCATGTGATTTCTGACTTTGTCCACTCCAGTTCAACAGAGACACCTCAACATCATAAAAAGGATGAATGATTCGTCATTTATATAAATGATTTGAATGTCAGCATAGGAAGTATAGTTAGTAAGAGTATTGAGTACAGGAGTTGGGAGGTCATGTTGCGGCTGTACAGGACATTGGTTAGGCCACTGTTGGAATATTGCGTGCAATTCTGATCTCCTTCCTATCAGAAAGATGTTGTGAAACTTGAAAGGGTTCAGAAAAGACTTGAGCTATAGGGAGCGGCTGAACAGGCTGGGGCTGTTTTCCCTGGAGTGTCAGAGGCTGAGGGGTGACCTATTAGAGGTTTACAAAATTATGAGGGGCATGGATAGGATAAATAGACAAAGTCTTTTCTCTGCAGTTGGGGAGTCCAGAACTAGAGGGCATAGGTTTAGGGTGAGAGGGGAAAAATATAAAAGAGACCTAAGGGGCAACTTTTTCACGCAGAGGGTGGTACGTGTATGGAATGAGCTGCCAGAGGATGTGGTGGAGGCTGGTACAATTGCAACATTTAAGAGGCATTTGGATGGGTATATGAATAGGAAGGGTGTGGAGGGATATGGGCTGTGTGTTGACAGGTGGGACTAGATTGGGTTGGGATATCTGGTCCGCATGGACAGGTTGGACTAAAGGGTCTGTTTCCATGCTGTACATCTCTAAGACTCTAAATCCATCCCAATTGCTTCCTCCCCACATTGTTTTTCCGCTTCCTCAGAATATCCTCTCTCCTGGTTAATCTCTCCAATCTCCAGGCCCTAACTGAGGGTTGTAGCCATATAGGAAACAATCCTCACTTGTTCTTCCTGGATCTTTGTCTGGATACCCAATGGGCATTCCGACCCAACACCTGACAACATTGACAAGGTCAAAAACCCACTTTCTGGTGAGACAGGCTTCAGGTATCAGGTTTGCAAGGCTTTCAATAGCACTAACCTACAGTAATGTGAGTAATATTGTAGATGTCTAATATTATGGAGCAGTCTTTTTGATGGGGAAAATACATGGTCAGATTTTTGTGGAGTCACAGAGACTCTTTAGATCTTTAAAAATGGTGAATAGGATCCCATTCTTTATCTGCATCCACAATTTTCACCAGCACAAGAGAAGGTCATTGGTTAGATTCCTGATGAAGGGCTTTTCCCTGAAACGTCGATTTTCCTGCTCCTCGGATGCTGCCTGACCTGCTGTGCTTTTCCAGCACCACTCTAATCTAGACATTGGTTAGTTTGTTGCTGAAAATGTTTTGCTGGAAAAGCGCAACAGGTCAGGCAGCATCCAGGGAACAGGAGAATCGACGTTTCGGGCATAAGCCCTTCTTCAGGAAGGCATATCTGGTCCGCATGGACAGCCCATTCCTGAAGAAGGGCTTATGCCCGAAACGTCGATTCTCCTGTTCCCTGGATGCTGCCTGACCTGCTGCGCTTTTCCAGCAACACATTTTCAGCTCTGATCTCCAGCATCTGCAGACTTCACTTTCTCCTCATTGGTTAGATTGTTGCCAAGCCTAATAATGCAACTTCTTTCAGAACCCAGACTTCTTAAAAATATTTAATTTTATTGAAACAGATTTATAGAGGGAAGCATTGCTTGATTGTTATCTTTACAAACCTTCTTCTGTGATGTGATCTATTTTATCATTGGCTCAATGCTTGCTTACATAAGATAAAGAGGTTTTCAGTGTTGATAGCATCTGTTATTGATTTAATGGTGCTGGTTGATTGACACTTTTTTGATGTATTGCAGTAGGATTTTTTTGTTAAGCAAGGTGTACATGTTTAAGTATTTCCTTGGATGTCGTAGTTATTACAGGTTTATTTTGTTCTGCAGCGAATGTCTAATAGGTGAATGAGCATGGAATTGCTCTGATTTGGCATGGAGGTTATAAGATACCTTAGGTGTGGGTAAAGGATTTGGGTATGAAGGGCCAATGGGAATGTACAGGGAGCATACACTGGCATGAATGGCATGGATGGGAAAGTGAGGAGGAGTGAGATTGTGTGAGGGGTGTTGGCTCGTAGGTCTATTTTTAAAAACAGTTGGGCCAAAGTTCTGGAGAATTGAGACATACCTTTCATCAGCCTATAATCACTCATCAGCCCTTATGCCTGCCTCTGATCTACACAATGCCATTTTATACCTAAATATTCCACCAATCAGATACTTCTTTCCTAAGTGAATGCAGCATGCTGGGAATTTCCCAACCTAAACTGCCTGTCTTGATCGTGAAAATCCAGCCCAGAGTTGAGTCATCTACTGTAACTCACCCTATATAACCTAACCATTGTTTACTTTCCAACTTTACAGAGTTTCCTGTAGCTATACATATGTAAATATAATATATAATTAAGAGTGATTCACCCTATATAAAGGGGTTCTATAGTAACTCATCTGACTAAATGGGTTAGTTGTCTGTGTGACACATCATGTATAAAGATGTTCTTTAAAGTGACTCATCCTGTGTAAATGGACTCCCCATAGTGATTCTCAAATGGCTACTTATAATGACTCAAAACCAATATCTGACTCATTGCATGAAAAGCCAAATCATTTCTATATAGAAATTACCTATCAGGCTCAACTCTATCCAGGGCTCATTTTTCTTTTTTTTTCATACTGAGGGAGCACTAATTGTGAAAATCTTTTGGATAGTAGAATGATTTGCCCTGTGCAAAGGGCCTGCTCTATTTTAATTATCAAAAAAGGCAGCAGTGACTCATTGGGTATAATTACAGAAAATTGTTGAAGTTTCAAAGCGACATTATTGAAAATGGCAATTTTTTAATGTTGTGCATTCATGTTTCCAGAAAGCATCAGGATTTGGACACTGTAAAAAGGGATTGTGGATAGAATGATTCAAATCGCAACATCATGTTCCGCGTTCCATTCAACGTCCCGCACCTCTGCCCTCAAACCCCACCTCTTCAACCGCAACAAGGACAGAATCCCCCTGGTCCACACCTTCTACCCCATTAACCTCCGCATAAACTGCATCATCCACCAACATTTCTGCCACCTACAAATGGACCCAACCATGAGGGATATATTTCCCTCCCCACCGCAAAGACCGTTCCCTCGGTGACTACCTGGTCAGGTCTATTCCCCCCCAACAACCCACTCTCCCCTCCTGGCACCTTCCCCTGCCACCACGGGAATTGCAAAACCTGCACCCACACCTCCTCCCTCACCTCAATCCAAGGCCCCAAAGGAGCCTTCCACATCCATCAAAGTTTCACCTGCGCATCCACCAATATCATTTATTGTATCCGTTGCTCCCGATGCGGTCTCCTCTACATTAGGGAGACTGGACGCCTTCTTGCAGAGTGCTTCAGGGAACATCTCCGTGACACCCGCATCAATCAACCCCACTGCCCCATGGCCGAACATTTCAACTTCCCCTCCCACTCTGCAGAGGACGTGCAGGTCCTGGGCCTCTTCCACCGCCACTCCCTCACCACCCAACGCCTGGAGGAAGAACACCTCATCATCTGCCTTGCAACCCTTCAACCCCAGGACATCAATGTGGACTTCACCAGTTTCCTCATTTCCCCTCTCCCCACCTTACCCCAACCTTCCAGCTCAGCACCTTCCTCATGACCTGTCCCACCTGTCAATCTTCCTTCCCACGTTTCCGCTCCACCCCTGAAGCACCCAGCCTCATTCCTGATGAAGGGCTCTTGCCCAAAACATCGATTTTCCTGCTCCTCGGATGCTGCCTGATCTGCTGTGCTTTTCCAGCACCACTCTAATCTTGACTCTAATCTCCAGCATCTGCAGTCCTCATTTTCACCTATAATTTTTACTAATGTGATTAAATCATTTGCAAGTTTCTCAAGTAGTAATATGGCAAAACTTAAGCTCAAAGAAAGCATGCTTTGTAAAAAAAACTAAGAGCTTACCTTCGCTTGCATGTCGATCCCTAAATATAATCCTAGAGTTTACATGGTATCCTTCAATATCATGAACTGAAGAAGCTCTCCTCATACTGCACACACTTTCTCTTGACTGACTGTATGTTAGACCAGAGGTAGACTGCAACGTATCTGGATTCAATCCATCCCAGTGTCGCTTTGGTGAAGAATGATCCAGTGGTCCTGGCAAATTTACAAATGGAGGAGAGCTACCTGGTTCTGTCAATGCTTTTGTTTCTTCAAATTCTGAAGGGCCACAGCTTTCACTTGTGGGGGATTTCAAGTCTTTCATGGCCAAAGAATCATCGCTTACTTGAGAAGGTTCCACCACAACCACATCAGGGTCCTCTTGGGGAAGTGATTGTTTGCTGGATGCAAGAAGTCTTATTGCAGGCAGCTTTAGTCTGAAAAATCTTCCTCGGCCTACAGTAAATGAAATAAATGAACATGAACAAGCAACACTAATCATTTGTTTACTCAGTACTGAAATAACCAATAAGAACGCATATAGAAAATAAAAGCAGACATTGGCAATAACTTACAAATTCTCTCCATCTGCTGCTATGTTTAGAATGGAAATCCCTGTTCCTTGATGAGGAAGATTAACTTGACATGTTCATTACTTATACTTTAAATAATGCCTAAACTATAAAATCTGATCAATTTTGAATTTATTCATAAATGATTATTTGGTAAGCTAAGGAAGGAATTCAAGAGTTTTGCACATATCAATTAATGTTTTAGAACAAGAAGAGCAATTTGTCTTTGGCCTGCATTTTACGTAATTATGTCATAATTGTTTGAGCAAAGAAAATTATTGAGGAAAAGAAGAAATCACACTAGAGAGGTAAATAAATTAAGAAAATGGCAGAGCTTATATCATGTAATGCACAGGATATTACAGTTGTGTAGGAATGATTGTTTGGTGTATTCTTGTCTGCCAATTTTTATTTTTACTCATAAAACTGGTGACAAGGAAGTAAAAAACATGTGTTAAACTGACAATAAAAATTTATAAGGAAACATAAGATAGAATGCAAATACTCCATCATATAAAGTATACTTGTGATGAATTCACAAATACAGCTCGAGTTGAGATTCTGTACTTGGCGATACTGTCATTCTATTTAATTTCACACTTTCATCTTGGGCTTTGTGAGAGCCTAACCATTTTGATGACTGATTAGTCACGTTTGTCAGCCTCTTGATGAAGTAGTGAGCCAGCAGGAAGCTGAGCATTTTTTTTGCTGTTGATCACTGTGCTCATAATATTCTGAATTATCGTTTTTCAGAATGAAAGAAGTGTACTTGCAGACTAGGAAAACACCTCAGATTCTAATACTGCCATCTTTCATCACTCAGAGGTTTCCTTTGACAACTGTTGTTACACATGATGTGGGTTGACTGTGTTTAACTACAAATTGAATACTTGGTGCCCTTGGATATTTTTGATTTTTGCAACCACAGTAATTTAGTAGCTATTGGTATTCTCAGTTTTCTAGGAAATTTGTACTATTTCTCTAAGTCTCTGGTTCCTATCAAACAGCTGGACCTTTGCTGGATATTTATACAATTAATATACCAGAACATGTTTTTTTTTGACGCATTACATAAAAACACAAGAATATGAGTAGTAAGTGCAGAAATAGGCTGTTTGGCTTCTAGAGACTGATCTGTTATTCAACAAGATGATGCAAGGTCTGCTACAGATCTCAACTCCTATTTTGTGCTTGCTCATCATAATCCTCAACACATTGAGATTTCAGAAATCTATTTACCTAATCTTCAAATACTTTCAGTGATCTAGCCTCCACAAGTCTGTAGTACAGAATTCCAGACATTCACTACCCTCAAGGAGAAGGAATTCTTTCACATCTCTGTTTTAAATGAGTGCTCTCTTATTCAGTAACTACATCCCCCCAGCTTGAGACTCCTCCACTAATGCAAAACATCTTCCCAACATTTCCTGTCAAGCCTCTTGAATGTTTCCTTAAGGTTACCCCTCATTCTTCTAAAATTCTAATGGAAAATGACCTTAGTAGGTTTTGATAGTTCATCTCAGGAATCAGTCTTGTGAATCTCTTTTGAATTGTAATCAATGCCAGAATGTTTTATATGTAAGGACTAAAACTGCACAGAGTACTCCTGATGTAGCTTCACTAATACCCTGTACTGTTCCAACAATATTTTGCTATTTTTAGACTTAAACACTCGAGCAATACAGGACAAAATGCTATTTGCAATGAAGTACTTGCACTTGTATACCAACTTTTGTGATTTGTGTGCAAGAGCACGCAAATCTCCTTCTGTGCTGCAATGTTATGGACTCTTCCTCTCCATTAAGATAAGTCTGCCTCTTGATTTTGCCTCCCAAATTGAATGACCTCACACTTTCCGACATTAAACTCCATGTGCCAAGTATTTTTCCCTCTGCTCAACCTATCTATATCCCCTTGCAGACTTCTTCTGTCCTCATCACCATATTTTTTTTTTACTTATTTTTGTTTCATCAACAAATCTGGATGTACCCTCTCCTCCAGTTCCTCAACATAGTTGAAATAATTGAGACCCTAAGAATAATCCTTCTGGCATTTCACTAGCATTTTCCAATCTGCTGCACCCTCCTGACATCCAGAAAGTTTGGGGAATTTTTCATTCAATGCTTCCACTATCTCTGCAATCACGTCCTTTAAAACCTTTGGATGTAGACCATCAGGTCCTGGTCACTTGTTTGCCTTCTGTCCTATTGGTTTGTAAAATACTTTACTCCTTATGATAGAAACTGCAAAAAAATGCTTCTTTCCATTAGTACCTTGCTTATCTGTTGTCTTCTAAATGTTTCCAAACTGTTCTCCACAGAGAACCAACACAAAATTAGGTTTAAATTAGCTATCTTTTTCCTGTTCCCCATTATTAAATCCTGGTCACAACCTCCAAGTACCATACTTGCCTCAGCTACTCTCCGTTTTGTTAACTCATACAAGCTGTTGCTCTTTATTTGTATCTCCTTTCATAACCAATGTTTTCCCTCCTTATTAGTTTTTTTGGCATTTGCTGCTAGTTCCTAAAACTTCCCAATTCTCTGGTTTACCACTCATTTTCACCAGCTTGTACATCTTTGTTTTTCTTCTGTTGAATATTCCTGTTCACCATTTATTACCTCATTGTGTCTTGTACTGTGTCTATTAAAAGGTTTTGGTCTTGAGAATTAGTACCAAATATTATAAACCTAAAGTCAACCTATGTTTCCCTTGGTTATAATTTCTCCACTGAGGGTGTAAGAACACAAATCATCCCTGTGGTGAAATATGTAAAATCTGATAAAGTTGCCAACATCAGCAAAATCCACAGGGAATCTTAAACCAACATGTACTGAAGAAATTCTAAAGATAATTTATATCTGACTACACCCTAGAAGCCAGTTTTATTCAGTGACAATTCAGAATAATATAAAATGCCAAGGTCAGAAGTAAGATGTGATTCATTTTTAATGTGAAAAAGTTATTTCAGAATATTGAGAAAGTAACAACCTTCTGAAAAGCTGTCAGTGCACAGTGTTTACCTCTAAGTACTTAACAAGCAGTATGTGTCTCATTAAAATATTAAAAGTTTCACAAGGCTGTAGCCTAGAGGAAAATATAACCAAAATACTACGTGCAATATGCTTAAAATCTGAATTATAACATTATGCTTTATTAAACCCTTGCTGATTGTTCAATATTTGTATTTTATTATTTTATTAATTTTGGTTTGGAGCTGTGAACCAGGAACTGTGGGTTAAAGATTACTTTTGGACTATGGGTAACAGCTTGTGTTATAAGGAAAACAGACCAAACAAGTTTTTTGTGTATACAGAAGGCCAGGCCTAGAAGTTAACTACCACGTTTCTTCCAGAAGTTAATTAGAGGTTTGTTCCTGATCAAAAGGCTCTGTAAATGCTTCAACAATGAGAAGAATATTATGTTGAAATAGATAGCAGAAATTGGCTATTAATGAGGTCAGTAACTGGAAATTGGTTCCAGCAAGTCTGGAAAAGACCTTATGCTCAAGCAGATAATAGATATTGAATGGTAACTGGGACCTCATGCAGGAAAAAGTTAGATTTTTAATTGGGCTTTGCATTGTGTTTTCTGTGTAAAAATAGAATTTGGCTATTGATGCTATAGGATGAAGATTTGAAAGTTTCCTTCCTAAATATCTATGAGCAGCTCTTGGAATCTCAGAGAAAAGAAAATCAAGATACATGTATTACTGTAGCCTTTATCTAAATGAACTGTAAAAGTGACCCTTAATGACATTTTTAGAAAATGACCAAGAAATCATTATCTATGTTTGTGAAACAACACATCATAAAAACCACTTAAATAAACTGGCCAGTTTTTATTATTTTCTTTTATTCACCCTCAATTGTGTTAATTTGTTTGTTTATATTTGGTGTGACTGAGGCTGAAAATGAAGGCTTTTTGTTACATAATACAAATCAATTTGAATGGTCACAAAGCTGGTGACCATTTTTTGCTAAAAGCTGTTCCTTTTCTCAAAGGTACTGTGTCCTTGGTTTTTTTCAGAGGGGTCATAAACAGACTGGGCTCCAAATTGACTGGTTTAGTACAGAGATAAAAGGTACTGAGAGGCCTTTTTGTTTATACGTAAACAGGTTCGACTATAGGCCAAAGCTTTTATGTTTACGTGACCTGTATAATGAAAGGGGTGTGGTCAGTCCTAGAAACTGGAGTTTTGTTTGAGACATTCAGCTGTGGAGCTGTGTGGAAACAGACTTCTGGACTCTCTCTCCTTCTGCCCTTTGAACTTCGACCTGTAAGCCTTTGTTTCATTTTTTGCTCTGTGTTTAAGGGGTTTGTTTACTGGGACTGCTCTGCATATTTGGAACAGCATAATTAAGTCTAGTTTGGGTAGACTGAGTTCTGCAGGTATTCTTTGTTCTCTTCTTTGTGTTTCATTCTGTAATTTTGAGAATAATTTTTTGTTTTTTTAAACCTGAAAGTCAACTGAGCAACTTACTCTTGGTAACTTTCACTGTACACTTACCGAATCGAATTGCAAAGTTATGGTCTGGGCTGCCTGCTTAAGAATGTTTTGACTGGTCTGGCCTAGTCCATAACAGATAGTCGAGAGTCATAGAGATGTACAGCATGGAAACAGACCCTTTGGTCCAACCCGTCCATGCCGACCAGATATCCCAATCCAATCTAGTCCCATCTGCCAGCACCTGACCCATATCCCTCCGAACCCTTCCTAATCATATAACCATCCAAATGCCTCTTAAATGTTGCAATTGTACCAGCCTCCACCACATCCTCTGGCAGCTCATTCCATACACGTACCACCTTCTGCATGAAAAAGTTGCTCCTTAGATCTCTTTTATATCTTTCCCCCCTCACCCTAAACCTACGCTCTCTAGTTCTGGACTCCCCGACCCCAGGGAAAAGACTTTGTCTATTTATCTTATCCATGCCCCCCATAATTTTGTAAACCTCTATAAGGTCACCCCTCAGCCTCCGACGCGCCAGGAAAAACAGCTAAAGTTACTGACTTGTGGATAAATTACTAAGTCTTTTGTTTGAGATACAAATTGGCATTGAGAATTGATTATTTGCAGAGTCTGGCTTGGTTTTTCAAAACTGAAAAATGTGTTGCTGGAAAAGCACAGCAGGCCAGGCAGCATCCAAGGAGCAGGAGAATCGACGTTTCGGGTATAAGCCCTTCTTCAGGAATGAGGAAGGTGTGCCAAGCAGGTTAAGATAAAAGGTAGGGAGGAGGGACTTGGGGGAGGGGTGTTGAGAATGCGATAGGTGGAAGGAGGTTAATGTGAGGGTGATAGGCCGGAGAGGGGGTGGGGGCGGAGAGGTCGGGAAGAAGATTGCAGGTCAAGAAGGCGGTGCTGAGTCCAAGGGTTAGGTCTGAGATAAGGTGGGGGGAGGGGAAATGAGGAAGCGGGAGAAATCTGCATTCATCCCTTGTGGTTGGAGGGTTCCTAGGCGGAAGATGAGGCGCTCTTCCTCCAGGCGTCGTGTTGCCATGGTCTGGCGATGGAGGAGGCCAAGGACCTGCATGTCCTTGGCAGAGTGGGAGGAGGAGTTAAAGTGTTCCACCATGAGGTGGTTGGGTTGGTTGGTGCGGGTGTCCCAGAGGTGTTCTCTGAAACGTTCCGCAAGTAGGCGGCCTGTCTCCCCAATGTAGAGGAGCACTTTCACCGCTTATGCTCGAAATGTCAATTCTCCTGTTCCTTGGATGCTGCCTGACCTGCTGCGCTTTTCCAGCAACACATTTTTCAGCTCTGATCTCCAGCATCTGCAGCCCTCACTTTCTCCTAGTTGGTTTTTCAAATGTCTGGTTGGGAGCCATTGAGGTCAATTCTGTGAGCCTTTGAAAGTTTTTAATTTTACAGTATTATGTGTGCAGAGGGTAGAAAGGCTAATTTGGTTTCAGCTGTCTGTCTCCATGTTGTAACAACTGTGTGTTTCATATATATTTTATATACATACCTGTCATCACCATTTCTACTTTTGGAATATCACCCAACTTTATTCCTGCCTCAGCTTATCTGTTTCTAAAATTGTCAATGATTCCCTTGTTATCTGGAGACTTGATAATTTCAATGCAAAAATGGTTGGCCTCCTAATTTCCATCATTCATAAACTTGAGCTCATTCACTCATCATCAGTAAACCTTATCCTACGCTACAACAAGCCTCAATCATGAATCACTCCAGTGTTTGTCCACTTAAACTGGCTCCCAGTCTGGCAAGATCCCAAATTTTTATCACTTGCATTTTATTATGTCTAGAGCCAGCCCAAATTCTTTGAGATCTTTGGAGTCCCCTAATTCTGGCCCCTGTGCATTCTCAATTTTAACTCCATCATTTACTGCTGACCCGACAGCAGTTTTAGTGCCAAGTTCTGGAATTCCCTTTATAAAAATCTTTGGGCTAAATCTTACACTTTCATGGCCAAGTGCAAGTGATATTGAGATTGGTGGAGTCATTCTCACTGTGAGGTCAATTTTATTTTCTCACTGAATCTTACCAAACTTGTTAAATTAATTGACATTTTCGCCCTTACTGTGAATAGCATGTCCAATTTTCACCCCACCTTAACACATGCAGTTCTCAGATCAACTCTCCACAGTCTGCAATTGGCTATTATCTCTGACAATGGTGCCATATTTAAAAGCTAGTTCTGCATCTGTACAAGTGCTGTCATTATTGAAGTGTCCTGTTAGCTCCTGACATTTGTTGTGGACATGGCAAGCAGGGGATAATACGCATCCTGCTTCTGTGGGCATGGTCCTGTAATTTGTGCTGCATAGAGAGGTGCACAGATGCAAATTACTCTTTTCCCCAGAACCAACAGTGGAGGCAAAAGCACTAGATGTAGCCTGAGATGGCCACCTGACTTCAAATACACTTAGCTGTCTGGATGAAGGCCCAACTGTGTAAGAAGATCAATGTCCTCTCCACTCCACCAGCGTAAGTGCTACTATTACTTTTCAATGCCTTACACTCACTTTACCTCTGCTACCAAACCTACTACCCACCAAGGCTCATGCTTGACCATTCTCAATAATGTCTGCAACATCTTCCCCACTCACCCTCACCCATGCCAACCTGTGACACCAATAACCCTGCACACCCTTTGCGCAGGCTACTCACTCACTTGGGAATTCTTCCCACCTGCACAAACAGTAATATTTGTGCCACCCATTTTCATTTGGTGTAAGAACTGTCTCTCTCTCTCTCTCTCTCTCTCTCATTCCATAGAAAAGAATCTCACAATAGATTAGCAAGCTGAGTCGCGTGCTGCCTATCATTTAGTTTCTCACCCTGTATGAGCAGAGAATCCTGACTCTGACTGTTATCTCCTGAATGTCTTACTTCGCATGCCCTTTTTGGGGAAAATTATTAGATAACAGTTCTCAAGTCCTGCAACACAGGAATAAAAAATTTGAATGTGGGAAGGTTTCCTTTTCCTGGAATTTCCCAATATTGCTATTTATCATTCTATAAATTACGTACACCATAGTTTGCTACAGAGATTGTTGGGTGTTGGGCACTTACCTAAAAGGCCAACCTCAGTTTTCTGGGAATTAATCTTAGCTATCTTCCAGAATATTAAGTAATCGATTCCTCATCCTTCACAACTACTCAGCACCCCCAACAATTAACCATTAACCATTAATATCTGTTATTGTTTCTGTCAAATTAATGTCCAAACATGCATACACCCACACTCATGGTTATTTAGCATCCCAATGCCAACTTAATGCACTGCACATCTAATGGTCCATTGCCAACATATGGCACCTCCATGGTTATTGACCCAATATTCTCTCTATACATAACCTATCATCAGTGGCAGTCTCTTGTAGATTGGGATGACTCGCTTCCACTCTCAGGGTGAGTCCATAGGTGGCTGTATAGAGCAATGCAGTTTCCACAGGCTCTGTTACACTTGGGGCAGGAGGTCATCATGGGAAGGGGTGAGTGGGGCATTGGTGTGGCAGCATGCTCCTTTCACTGTTTTCAGCTGGCTTCTGCTTTTTCTTAATGGCAAGTCTCAGTGCCTGCCTGGATACTCGTCCTCTACTTTGAATGGTCTTGGTCCAGTGATCCTCAGGTGCCTGTGGAAATGTTGCACTTCGCTGGTGAGGCTTTGAAGGTAACACTGAAGCACGTCCTCTGTCCACCTGGAGCTCACCTGCTGTTTTGAAGCTGGGAGCAGAGCACCTGTTTGGTGAGACTCATGTCGGTCATGTGGATGATGCCACCAGCCCATTGCAGCCGATCAACAGTGCTTAGTGCATCAATGCTGGGGATGTTGGTCTGGTCGAGGACATTGGTGTTGGTGCATTTTTCTTCCCAGCAGATTTGCAGGATCTTGCACAAGCAATGTTGGTGATACTGCTCCAGCACCTTGAGATGCCTACTGTAGATAGTTCATATCTCAGAACCATATAGGAGGGCGGGGACCACCATAGCTCTATCAGCCATGATGTTGGTGTTGGATTTGATGTTGTTGTCCTCAAACACCTTTTTCCTCAGGTTGGCAAAGGTTGCACTAGCACACTGGAGGCAGTGCTGGATCTCTTCATCAATAGCTGCTTTGGCCGAGGTATTGGAAGTGGTCATTGTTCTCTTAGGTCAATGTACTCCATAATAAGAATCATTTAATTGCTTCAAAAATCCATTCATAATTTACTTTAAAATCTGCTGATACAATAAGCTTATAAACCAGATCTTTAACTAATGACAACAGAACCTATAAGAGTTGATCCACTTTACCTTGTGTAAATTAATATTGAGCCATTGACAAGATAGATTTAAGTAAAGCAAAGCTTGTAATGCTGTTAATCAAGCAACAATTTTCTTTCAATGAACTTGTACTAACATAGGGTGAAGCTTTTTAAGAGATTCTGGGCTCTCAGCCAAGCCTAATGTCGAGTGTTCATTGGAGTAGTACAGAGTGTATGATTGTGGAAATACCATGAATAAACAAGGAGGCTATAGGGACCATGCAACTGCTAAGATCTTTGAAATTCCTTTGAAATGATCCTGAATCTACAATCTAGGATTAATAACTACTCTGAGGAGCCATGAACAATGAGGTTGGGAGAAGCTGGGCTGCGTCCATTAAACTGTGGGAAGCTAGGTGATCCCCACCTGTAAAGGTATCCAGCCAGGTCAAGAGTGTAAGCTGTAGGCTCACTACCCTCAATGTTCATATGTGCAAAATTAGGGGTGCCGTGAACAGGGGCAGCAATCCCAGAATCCTCGATGATAGTAGTATTTTGAATGATGCAAAAGATCTTCCATGGGTCTTGTTTGCAGGACTGAAAAGTCTATCAGTTGTATCTGTACAGCCATTGATGAATAGCTATGTGCACAAATGGCACACATGTCAAGTCAAAGTGCAGCAGTGATCTTTGTAATACAGAACCTGTGTGCCCTTAGAGTATCCCTCATGAATGCTCAGACTATTGTTATTGAGGCTTCAGGCTCTAATTTGTAAGAAGCTCACTTACTCATTTTTAACATGCAGAATTCTGAGAATACTGATATAGGAATTAACAGGCCTCACTACATACCATAGGGTCTTGTCCCATGCAAATTAATGGAGCAGCTGAGAGTGACAGCAGCAGGGTCATGTCTTCACTCAATACTGAGAGGATGATGTTACACAAGGTAACACCACATCTACCCTATCCAGCATTCTGTACATATATTAGAATTCAGATTGGACAAGCCAAGTTTGTATGATTGAATCAATTATGGGGTCTTCTCCTGAATCACTACATGAATGCTCAGTGAATTGCCACTGACTTTCAGTGAAACCATGCAGTAAGACAGCACAGTTACACCTTCCATATTTAGAAAAATCTACAGTTTAGGAATTATTCATTTGCAAATATGCTGACATTAAAGGAAAGCATAATGGGGAACAAAAGGAACATTGCTCACGTATGGTACACCATCGATCAATTTGTTATTTGTTCTGTATTTGAACTTTGGCCTGAAAGCTTGTTTATAATTAAGCAGAATAGGGTAGTAGTACAACAAACAATGGTCATTCATGATTGTTCAGTAAAGCCTAAAGTACAATGTTGCAGATGATGCTTTGAAATGCATCATGGCTTATATGTGGACAGGAGAATACCTCAAAAGCCACAATTTGGACATTTAACCAAATGTAGCAGCATCTGTGGAAAGAAATCAGAGTGAATGTTTCAGGTCCAGTCAGGTCCTTTTTCAGAACAGATAGTACCTGGGGAAAAAGTTGGGTTTTTTGCAGTAACTAGGGAGGGTGGTGGGGGTAAGGATTTAACAATAGGTGGAGATAGAGCCCAAAGAGAAAGAAAAACAGTTGAACAAAGGAATAGATAACAGTCAGCCTTGGAGAATGAATAGCTGCAAATGGGGACTATTAGTGACTAACAACCCACTTTCAAAGTCACCTTTTCCTCGTGTCCTTCACAGTTATTTTGAACATTTCTCCCACATTTTCACATTTCTATTGTTGCTGCTCAAATAGAGCAATTCAGTTTTTCTCTATATGTGTGAATGTCTAATTTCATAAGACTATGACAGAGTTAGAAAATCCCATCCTCTCTTTAAAATGAAAAACTGCAGGTGCTGGAAATCAGAAACAAAAACAGAAATTGCTGGAAAAATTCTGAAGAAGGGTCATTGACCCAAAATGTTGATTCTGCTTTCTGTCCATAGTTGCTGCCAGATCTGCTGAGTTTTTTCAGCAATTTCTTTTTTGTTTCACAATTCCCTGCCTCACACTGTCCCACCCCCATTGCCACCAAACCATTTCAGGTACTGTTGAAATTAATTTTATAATTAACTTTAAGTTGATCAGTCACTATCATTCCTCACTATTTTCAGTTGGCTGCCTTCTCTATGCTTACTGTAGGTCAGAGTTTAGCCTTTTAAGTGACAGAAACACAAGTTCAGAGTTAGACATGAAATTAAAGGTTACTGCCTTGCTGGACAACCTCCAGGAACATAGCAAATTTAAACCCCCACTGCTTTTTGGCTGCAAACTATGACAATTAGATACCAGTTCCAAAATGCTATCTATCCATGTAAAACATGTAGATACTGTGGGTGTCATTTTTACAATGTTGACAGTGCACATCTGCTGGCATTTGACATCCTTGGCCATTCTCCTTTGATCTTTTCCATCCTCAGCTATTATTATCAAGTGACAGGGGAGCAATGAAAGGAATTCCCTTTGCTGAATACCATCTGCCTGTAAAAAAATCATGTGGCTGTTAAACCTCTGATTCCCAACTTGTATAAACTTGGCTGCGTTTGGCCACATGTGTCACACAGGTAATGAGTAGTAATATTGTACAAATGCAGAATGAATATAGCTTTTCAAACTCCCTTTCTAAGGTTGAGTGACCAGATTTGGACGACAAATTTTTGAATGCTAAAATACATTGTTTATGTGAAGATCATGCAGTGATATTTTAACAGATATGAAATGCAGAAACTTCAAATCACTGATTTTTCCAGGCCCACCTACAGAATGGTTGTTTGTATGACATAGCAGTTCCTGGGCTCATACCTGATTTTTCAAACACAGATATACATTTTTACAGTTTTTTTTATTGAAATGAAGACATACGCCACTTTCTATAAGCTAATCATTATAATTTAAGCCAAGGACTAAATATTCTACAGTTTGAAAATAAATTAACCATAATACTCTTTTTATGATTAGTTATAATTTAAGCTAACAATATTGATGCTCAACATAGCACTTTAACATTACCAAGTCATGCAATTTTTTGTGAATTCTCTTAATGATCAACATTTCCTGTACTTTCATATGTACTCCAGGAATGATACAGAACATTATTTTACACCGATTGCATTTGTATTTGATAGTTTGTAAAAGATATTTGTTTTTAATGTTATAAATAGCAAAGGATACCCCACTAATTAGATGTAAAATATTATTTTCCCTGATCTATTGAATGTACACATGACCCATTCTGCTTCACTGCTTTAATATGAATATGTTCAAGTCTATTACTGAATTCAGTATCTGTGGACAGCTCTGCTAGAAATAACCTTGCATTTCCTCTGCTTTAACAGCCAGAAGGTATGTAAACAAATAAAAGTGACACATTGAAAAATGAATACACTTTAAAGCAAACATCTTTCCTTGATGTGCTATAATTTTATTGTACTTAATCAGCTTAAAATAAATTCTAATCTACAAATTCAAAGCACAGTGGAGTTTGGTTGCAACCACATTTATACTGACATTATTTGCTCCTGACATGCAGTTTTGGTGGGGAACATTTTCTTTGTCAAGCTGATTTCCCAAGGGAAAGTCAGTACAGCCTACTGTGACAGGAAAAGAATTGAGCTTTTGGATTCGCATATATAAAAGTACTCTATGGTTGTTCCTTGTAGGGGAAGCAATTAAAAAAAACTAGCAACTGAAGAACTACTGATAATTTGAACAATTGACTCCAATATAACTTCTTGCTGGACAAGCTACATAACAATTGACAATTTCTCAATGTTGTACTGCATTGCCTTTTTTTTAAAGGCAAGTATGTGTTTTAGAAGTAGTTCACAGGATTGTTGTGAGTACATTTTAAAAGACGTTCATACTTTAAGCAAGGCATAAGAAAAATTAGGAATTTGGTAGTTAATATGTCAGCACAGGTGATCTTCTGAGGTCGCAGATAAAAAAGCGATAAAGTTCCAAGCAATACACAGGGAGTATTTAGACTACTGTATCTGATCAGACACTGGACGTCAAAAATGGAAAAGCAGTAGTTTGAATTTGAATTATTATTATTCTTAACTTTAAAAAGTACTCCAACAAAAAAAACACATTTGAATTAATGAATAAAAGTAGACTAGCAGAGACTTTTTGATGGTTTTTTAAAAAATGAATTTTTGGGGTTTCTCCACAGAAAATAGTTGATTTAAATTTGTACATAAATGTTTCAGAAAAATAGTAACTTAATTTCAAAACAGTTTGCCATCTATTCTAATTAGAATAGGAATGTTGTAATCCTTGAATATGGAATTTCTGTCTGGAATGATCTAGTTATATTATATCATAAAACATAAATACAGAACAAATCAGAACTGACAGCAGTAAACTTTACCTGCAAAAGAGTCACTGGAGATAGGGTTGCCATCTGAAATACAATTGAACTACATTTGGTGAAAGCAGCACGATTGGTGAAAATTTAAAAACAGTAACATGTAACAAGATTGATACTGATCAGAGATTTTATTCCATTCGACTCAAAAGATGCTTAGAGCTTAAAGCTCTTAACGCATAATTATTTCTCTTAAGTTTCAATATCAATTCTGTAATTGTATTAAACTTAAGATAATTTTTACTCACCTTTTCCATTGATTTACATCGGGTAAATCTGATCATTGCTCTGAACCTCCAGTGTTGCTTGCACTAAAGAGATTTAAACTTTTGCGAGTAAGCACTATGAAGTGTACTTTGGTAAGCATAGGTAAACTAGACTCTGTAACCCTAACCAAGAGTCAAGACTCTTTTTTTTCACTGATCAGATGCTTCAACAGGAAAGGAGCTCTCAAAACTCAGCACGGTCATTGGAATAGCCAGAAGGCTCTGAACCTGTAACCTGTGGCGCTAAAGGTGGATTCTCTAGCATTATAGCGCAGAGTGTCATCCACAATGGTACAAAACCTTGAAAAGAACCTTGGGGAGTTTTTGTCTTCTTTTTCCAACTGTTTTGTGTATGTTTGCTCCTACAGGCAGCCCTGGATCGACTAGGTGAAGTATTCACTGTAGTTCATTATTCTTCATTGAAAGGCCTGGCGGTGTATGTTTTAGGAGCTGAAACTCTCTCCTTTTCTGTTTGAGAACTTAGAGTGAGATTGTCTTTATCAAGTGTGCAAAGAAAATGTGTAGTATCCCAGAATATCACTTATCAGCTCTGATAAGATAGTTTCACTCAAAGGATTACATTCTTAAAAAAAATAAGTTGGTTCAAATCCAGCTTTAATTTTCTTCTTTTTATTGTACTTATTCTTTTTGGTTGCATTGAGAAATTCATTATTTTATTTGGCAAAACTTAATATTTGATAAATTTATTTGAATTTGAGAATGTTTTCCATGGTTTTCTGATTTGTGGCAATATGTGACTGTCATAGGAGAGTGTAATTAGATTAGATTAGATTATTAGATTACATTACAGTGTGGAAACAGGCCCTTCGGCCCAACAAGTCCACACCGCCCCGCCGAAGCGCAACCTACCCATACCCCTACATTAACCCCTTACCTAACACTACGGGCAATTTAGCATGGCCAATTCACCTGACCTGCACATCTTTGGACTGTGGGAGGAAACCGGAGCACCCGGAGGAAACCCACGCAGACACGGGGAGAATGTGCAAACTCCACACAGTCAGTCGCCTGAGGCGGGAATTGAACCCGGGTCTCTGGCACTGTGAGGCAGCAGTGCTAACCACTGTGCCACCGTGCCACCCACGGTGGCACAATAAATTCCTTCATTTGGAAGGAGGTGATTTGGCCCATTTGCTTAAGTCCCTGTTCTTTGTCCAATGTCCCGCAACCTTTCTATTTCAAATATATCCAGTTATCTTTTGAAAGTTACTATTGGATCTAATTGCAAAGCCAGGAACTACATCTCAAATCACAATTTATTGGAGAAATATTCTTCACATTTTCTTTCTAAAATTTTTCTAATTATTTGTAAATCCATGGCTTATAATCACAAACCCCTCCCCCCGCCCCCCCGTTCCAGTAGAAACAGTATCATCTCCTCTATCAAAGCTCCTCATTATTTTCATTACCTCTCTTAAATTTTCCTGAATCTTCACTGTTCTAAAGAGAACAACCACAGATTTGCTAGTCTCTCCACAGATTTGTAGTTGCCTGTCCCTGGTTCTACTCCTCTCCAAGTCTACAATACACGGTAAGTGTGATGTGGTGGAGAAAATAATCAGCTATTAGTGTATAAATGTTTATAATTTTATAAATGTTCAATGTAACCTTCTTGCTTTATGCATCTATTTATAAAGCCAAGAATCCAGTATGTTTTTTTTTTCTAACAGGCATTTAAATCAACTGCACATGTGACTTCCAAAGATTTGTAAATGTGAACCTTCAGGTTTTTACATTTTTGCAACAGCTTTAAAATTGTCATCCTACCTATATTGATTCTCCTCATGATTTCTTCCATAAGGAATCGCTTCACAATGTTAACGTGTCTGAAAATTTCATCAATCTGACCACATCATTTGACAATTGTTATTAATTTTATCCTTCTTTACTGTAATTTCCACTTTGGTTATATGAAAATTTTGAAATTATATACCCAACTCCAGGCCATTGACCTATTTGAAAAAGAGTAATAATCCTAATACTGTTCCCTGGATTTAAATGCGATACATGGAACAGTTCATCTTCTGCAGTTACATCAGCTCCATCTCCCACCTTTTCCTCCACTACGTTGATGACTGTATCAGCGCCACCTCGTGCTCCCACAAGGAGATGGAACAGTTCATTAACTACACCAACGCTTTCTACCCTGACCTTAGTTTGACCTTGACAATCTCTGTCACCACCCTCCCCTTCTTGGACTTGGACCTCTCCCTTTCCATCTCTGGCAACCAATTTAACGTGGACATCTATTTCAAACCAACCCACTCCCACAGCTACCTGGACGAGATCTCCTCCCACATCCCCTCCTGTAAAAAATTATCCCTTACTCCCAATTCCTCAGCCTCTGCCATATCTGCTCCCAGGAGGGCCAATTCCACCCCAGGACATCCCAGCTGCATGCCTATTTCCAGGACTGCAATCTCTCCTCCCACAAGATCAACAATGCCCTCCAGCACATCTCTTCCACTTTCTCCACCTCTGCCCTTGAACATTACCCCTCCAACTGCAACAAGAATAGAATCCCCTGGCCCTCACCTTCCATCCTACTGATATCTGGATACAGCGTATTATCCTCTGCCATTCCCGCCACCTACAGTCAGACCCCACCACCAAAGACATATTTCCCTCTCCACCCATATCTGTGTTCTGAAGAGACCATTCCCTCTGTGACTCCCTTGTTAGGTCCACATCATCCTTCACCCCATCTCCACTCCTGGCACCTTGCCTAGCTGCTGCAAGAGGTGTAAACCTATGCCCACACTTTCCCCCTCACTTCCGTTCAAGGCCCAAAGGATCTTTTCACATTCAGCAGAGATTTACCTGCATATCCATCCACCTCATTTACTGTCTCCATTGCTCTCTATGTAGTCTCCTCTACATCGGGGAGACAGACGCCAACTCACTGAGTGTTTCAGGGACCATCGCTGGGATACACACACACCCAACAACCCCACTGCCCTGTGGTCAACCACTTCAAATTCCTCTCCCACTCTACCAAGGACATGCAAATCCTGGGCCTCTTCCACCACCGAATCCAAGCCACCCGACGACTGGAGGAAGAACGCCTCATCTTTCGCCTTGGGATCCTTCAACCACACGGTATCAATGTCAACTTCATTAGTTTCCAAATCTCCCCTCCCCCACCTCATCCCACATCCAATCCTGCAACTTGGCACTGCCCTTATGACCTGTCCCACTTGACCATCTTCCTTCCCACCTATTTATTCCACCCTCCCCACCGACCTATCACAATCACCCCCCACCTGCATCCACCAATCACCTCCCCAGCTAACTCCCCGCCAGTCCCACTTCCACCTTCCTACTGATCTTGTAAGCCCCTTCCCCTTCACATTCCTGATGAAGGGCTTATGCCCGAAACATGGATTATCCTGCTCCTCGGAAGCTGCCTGACCTGCCACACCTTTTGCCCCAGATTTACTACAGTTTGATAAACAAATTATTAAATTACTATATGCATAACTTATCTTAATAAGTTCCTTAATTTTCATATGACTACATGTTCTAATTGTTAAACCAATGAAATTAGGCATGATGAGGAACAGGGAGGAAACATTTAATTTCCAGTCATCATCTTTGGATTCCTTAAAATATGGACTTTTTCAATATATGTATCTATATTTTTGGATCAGCAGACAAAGATGAATAAATGCTGATGCCACACAACTTCCAGCACAACCCCTCTACCTCTCCCATCCGCCACCTCCCCATCTGGTTTTACTGGAGAGTACTAATCAGATCAATCTACAATCCTTCAATATATGTGCAGATTGTTATAGGCCAGCAGGTAGATATAGAGACAGACTATATTTGTGCAGCAATGCTTCCAGTTACATATGACAGCTGTTTAGCTGGAGTGACGGTAAGTATTTTTGTGGGATACGTATTCATGAAGGAGCAATTTGTCACTTATTCCCAGTCAGTCTCAATTAATACATGGTACATAGTTGCACAGATGGCAGACACTTGTCAAGCAGAATGGTGGGAGATTAATTGTTAGAATGGAAACCAGCATAAATTTTGGGATAATTTATTCTTCTGTGAATTGATATTGCCTTTATACATTGAAAAGTCTATTCAAAAATGTGGTTTTTGATTTGATCTCAATATACATTATTCTCCAACTGTGGCCCTCGATTCAATGCAAAAACATAATCATTTTGTTAGTTAAAACAATATGCTGAGAAGCAAATATATCACATGCTCTGTATATACGCAGTCAGTATGCTTGGTCTGCTCAATATTTTCATGCTAAAATCTATTAATAGGACTTTCATAACATCTTTGTATCTCGCTAGTTAACTGCTATCATCAGGAGAATCTTGCATTAATTGTGCTCATCTTTTTCTGGAAAATACTGAATGATTAGCAATATTTTTCCTTTTTGATGTGGCAAGATGTAATACACATTGATCTAGTCGCACTGAGAATATGACTATGTCTTTGAGTCAAGGGTTATTCAGAGAAATGACGATCTTGCCAAGGTAACTTCACCTCAAAAAGAGATAGTGGAGGAAGGAGACTAAATACATAACCTGATCATTCATTTAAAACTTTAAGTATTCTTTTTAACCCCAGCATGGGATTTGCACCAGAAAACATATTAATTTTATTTTTATTATATTAATACAACTGTTGAGGCATTAAAAGTTTTCCAAGAGCTTAATCTGACACTAGTTGTTTCTATTTGCATGTGGAGTTTAACATTAAGCATAATGAATGATCAGGAAAACACACTATGCATTTTACAGAGTTTGTTTTGTAGTTGTTTTATGTTCCATAATTTTAACTTTTAAGTGACATCTTACTATAATTTTTGTATTGAACCAACTGTTAGCAGATGTACAGCAATGGAAAAGTGTTGATAAGACTTTTGAGATAGGTCTATCACAAAATATGGTTTTCACACTTGATATGGGATCACAGTAATCTGACATGAAGCCAAGTTTAAAGGTTTTTAGGTAGATTGTGCACCCGATAATACATATCCAAATTTAACACAGCATACAAATTTTGTATTGCTTGCTCATTTAAATTACAGTCTGCAGTCAATGCTGAGTGTCCTGTTGTGTGATTGCAGACTCAAGCAGAAGCTGCCAAACTGTGGGAAGCTTGCATTAGTTCAAAGAGCTAGCCCTACTTAAAGCCAGCCAGTACCACTGACAGCAGAAATGCATTATAGTGGAGCAGATGTTGAAATTTATTGTAAAACTGAGTGTGGGAAAGTCACAGCAGAGCATATGCTATACTCTGGCCCTTGGATAACAGGAGAGATGTAATTTATCTGCAGATGCCTTCCAGCCGAACTTTGAGAAAGATAGTGACAGTAGTCAATGCCTGGAGTCTCAATCCAAGACCTGGGTGCTAAAACACAAGATATTCAGTGTACGAGTGAACAAGGTCAGTGGATGTATTTTCAAAAGCCACTGCTGACTAATTGTACAACTAGATTAGATTAGATTACTTACAGTGTGGAAACAGGCCCTTCGGCCCAACAAGTCCACACCGCCCCGCCGAAGCGCAACCCACCCATACCCCTACATTTATCCCTTTTACCTAACACTACGGGCAATTTAGCATGGCCAATTCACCTGACCAGCACATCTTTGGACTGTGGGAGGAAACCGGAGCACCCGGAGGAAACCCACGCAGACACGGGGAGAATGTGCAAACTCCACACAGTCAGTCGCCTGAGGCGGGAATTGAACCCGGGTCTCTGGCACTGTGAGGCAGCAGTGCTAACCACTGTGCCACCGTGCCGCCCACTAGCTTCTAACATTGTTCAAAGCACCATAATCCTATCACTCATCTGCCAACAATCTAAAGCAATAATGACTCATGCTGAAAATGTGTTGCTGGAAAAGCGCAAAGGCAGCATCAAGGAACAGGAGAATCGACGTTTCACGCATAAGCCCTTCTTCAGGGCTTATGCCCGAAACGTCGATTCTCCTGTTCCTTGGATGCTTCCTGACCTGCTGCGCTTTTCCAGCAACACATTTTCAGCTCTGATCTCCAGCATCTGCAGTCCTCACTTTCTCCTCAATAATGACTCATACCAAGCACTCAAAGTTTCATCTAATCCTCACACGCTTTATACTGCATCGATTGTATGCCGCTTTTACCCATTGCAAGACAGTCAACAATTCCAGGGTGAAGTGGCCCATAAATGCAGGCAGCATTACTTACCCAGCAGGAGCTAGATACAGCTACATGTTCTTACTCCACTGGATAAAACAGTAGTTGCTCAAGGGAGCTGCCAAGGCTCAGACTGTGCCCAATGGCAACATTGCAAACATTAAAGATGACAGCAGTATCATATCTAATTTTCTCTATATGCCCCTCATCCCAGAGTTAAATCAGAGATTGCCTGGCAGAAAGCTTATGGTCAAATTAGAGGGATTTATCACTAACCTGGTAGTGGGTTTTTTTTAACCAAGTTAGGAATTCATACTCTCCAGTATGGAAGTGATGGCATGAAGACATTTGCAAACCCATCCACCTGCTGACTGATGTTTCATCTTCCTTTGAAGCAGAAGTAGCAGTTAACTTCATTCTTAGCTTTCATCAGATGTTATGCAAGCTCAGACTGCTGCCATCCCAATTCAGACTCGTGTGATCATAGCTCTGGATATTGGCTTTCCAGGAACCTGCTGAGCAATCTGTCCTCTAACATATTTCTAACATTACTGAGATGTACCCCAAAAGGAGTGGCAGTGGTTTCATGGAGTGTGAGCCTGCTATTCTCTCCGAAGATGACAAACATTCATTTTGCCATCACTGCCATTCTAAAATGGGCTTGAGGTTTTCTTATCTTGTTTAGATAACAGCAAGGGCTTCAGGGTGAATGAGCTAACTGGGTTATAGCACAATGGCACAAGAAGCCATTCATGGGGAGGTGGGGGGAAACAGGAAGGAATGCAGTGATAATAGGGGACAATGTGAGGGCGACTCACGTTGTTCTCTGCACCAAAAAGCAAGACTCCAGCATAGTGTGTTGTTTGCTCATTCCAGAATTTGATTCATCTGCTTTGGGTTGTAGAAGAACTTGCATCAGGAAAGGAAGGATAATAATGGTTGTATTCCATATTAGCACCAATACATAGATAGAACTAGCAAAGAGAGGGAGTATAAGAAATTAAGTACTAAATTAAAAACAGAATTTAAGTCATAATCTCTAGATTACTATTTGACTCACATGCAAATTGGCACAGGATGATTAAGATTAGATAGGTGAACGAGTAGCTCAAATACTATTATGGGATAAGTGGGTTTTGGTTCTTGCAGTACTGACACCAATACTGGGCAAAGTACGGTGTGAACCACTGGGACTGTCTAAACCTGAACTGCACTGACACCTCTGTTCTCAAGAGCTGCATAATAGAGAAGAAGAGGGACTTTAAGCTCAATAAGGAGGGTAAGGTAGAACAGGCTTTGGTAAATGTAACAAATCAAGGGATGGAATCAAGATCGGAGAGCAAACTACTAATATAGAAACTGAATATCAGAGAATGGCAAGAAGCGATAGAGATAAAAACCTAGGAATACTCCAACTGTCAAGGCTAAACGCTACAAAAATTAAAAAGAAACAAAACTGAATACATGCTGCATTCATAGCAAAGTAAATGAACTGATAGCGACTGTTGAAGTGAATAAATATGATCTGATAGCCATATGGAGATCTGGCTGCAACATGACAAGATCTGAGTTATGAATATTGGCATTAAAGAAGCATTGGAAACTAGGTAAAGACAGAGAGGTTCTCTCCCAATTAAAGACAGTACTTGTGGAACAGCTAGAGATGACCTTCATTCAGGAAACCATGATGTAGAACTAGTGTGGGTGGAGTTGAGGAATGGTAAAGGAAAGAACCACCTGATTAAGGAGCAGGACTCTGAAAGCTAGTGCTTCCAAATAAACCTGATGGACTACACCTGGTATTGTGTGATTTTTAACTTTGTATACCCCTATCCAACACCAGCGTCTCCATATAGTGTTACAACTACAGAGAAAGATCAAATTTAATATGTGAGAGGTCCATTCAAAAATCGATAACAGTAGGCAAAAAGCTGTTCTTGAATCTGTTGGTATGTGTTTTAAATGTTTGTATCTTTTGCTCAATGGAAAAGGGTGGAAGAGAATATAACCAGGGTGAGATGGGTTTTTGATTATATTGGCCGCTTTCCTGAGGCAGTGGGAAGTATAAAGTCAATGGAGGGAAGGCTGTTTTGCGTGATGTACTGAGCTGTGCTCACAAATCTCCTGTGGCCTTGGGCTGAGCTGTTGAGATAACAAGCTGTGATGCATCCAGATAGCATGTTTTCGATGAGAGGCATCTATAAAAGTTGTTGAGAGTCATTGTGGACATGCCGAATTACCTTAGCCTTCACAGGAAGTAGAGGTATTGGTATGCACTCTCAATAATAGCATTGACGTGGATGGACCAGGACAGATTGTTGTTGATGTTCACTACTAGGAACGTGAAGCAATGCTTTCAGGGATGAAGAACTTGAGCAATGTGGATTGATTATAGAAATTAGGACTGTTTACCTTGATGAAGAAAATTTAAGAGGAAATATTTATGAGGAGGTAGTCAAAATCTTGTGGAGTTTATACAAGAGAACATAGGGAGAACCTAATCCCACTTGTAGATGAATCAAGCACTAAAGGGCACATGTTTAAGGAAATGGTATAAGAAGCAGTGACAACATGACAAATGTTTTTCACACAGTAAATGGTTAGGATTTGAAATGCAGTGCCTGAGAATGTGGTTGAGGTAGTTTCAATCAAGGTATTCAATGAGTTACTGTCAGCAAAGGGAAAATGTGAAAAATTATGGGCAAAAAGCAAGGACATGGCACTAGGTAAATTGCTCCCATGGAGACACAGCACTGACTAGCTGGTCCAAACAGCCTCCTTCTGTGCTGTAAACATTTTGTGATTGTATGATCATCAACTGTTGTTTGAAAGGCCTCTGGGTCAGTGACAGCACCCACATGAGCAACAATCCTGTGGAA
The DNA here is from genome assembly GCF_004010195.1 of Chiloscyllium plagiosum. NCBI lineage: Eukaryota > Metazoa > Chordata > Chondrichthyes > Orectolobiformes > Hemiscylliidae > Chiloscyllium > Chiloscyllium plagiosum. The sequence continues at coordinate 61,786,089 of NC_057716.1, forward strand.
AAAGTCAGAGAGTCTCATCAACAGGGGATTTTTGGCTTACACTAGCTACTAATATTAGGAAGGAGGACCTCTGAATGTGTGTAAGAACCCAAAATATTGGAGGTCTCTGAAAAATGGTGTCTCTGAGCAATGGAGGCCTTTGACATGTAAGGGGGTCTCAAATATCCAGGGGTATCCGAAATACAGAAGTTCTTGGGTGTTTAGGGAATGAAGGCATTTCTGAAAAGGTCTGAGGAAGGACTTTGAAATGGATAAACCGAAATAAAGGTGATCCTTGGTTTGTTTTCTTCCCTGGCAACAGTTTTCCGGCCTTGCCTGCTCACACGTGGCCTCCAATTTCTTGGAACTTCTTGCATCAAAAATGCTGGTCTGAAACAAGGGGCAAAACTGTTTAATTACAAAAGGTGCAGCCATTATGAGGTAAATGCAGTCAGAATCCTCAAAGTCATGTGATCACTTGCCATATGACAAGATGTAAAATGACCAGGAATAACATGGTTGTTTTGTGTGCTCGGAATACTGTATGAACAAATCCCCAGGATTATCTCCAATCAGAGATAGAAATTATTTCAGTACTTGCACCCTCAGTGTCATGCGTATTTAACATGTTGTGGTAGGATTTCAATGATACACGTGTTGCTGCTGGTCACACTCAGCATCATTCCCCTTAACTACAGGGGCTGTTGTAATAGTGGTATGTAATCAGCAGCAACATGTGCCACACAGAGAGAGAGAAAACATTTTGCGTGTAAATTTTTAAAAAGGACACCTTGCCTAAAGTGAGCAATTTCTCAGCATTTCCACTCTCGCTATGGCATTTTTGAGAGGAGCTAGATGTTAACTAGTCAATAATGGATGGACTAGAGTTGTCAGCATCTGCTATTACCTCTGGTAAAAATCCCAACAGTGCTGATGGAGGTCAGTAAGATGATTCCTGCCAAAACATTTTCTTTTGTCTACCAATGGAAGCAGTACAAGGATGTAAGTTGGAAAATCTTAAAGACAATCTGAGAATATGTCTGAGGAATAACGCAGCCAAAACAGAAAGTACTAATAGTGCTCAACAGGTCTGGCTAAACCAGCTGAAGCTGGCAGGGGTCTTTCCCTAAATACCTGATATGTAGATTGGGCTATAGCCATAGGCAAATATGATTTGAACTCACGGAGGTAGCCAAAAATTTCCACATAGGCTGAATTTCCAGGAAGGTTTTTACTTCAATTGTACAAAAACAAAATATTATGGATGCTGAAATAAACGCAAAGTTTACTGGAAGAACTCAACAGATCTGGTAGTATCTGTAGAGAACACCATCCCGTTAACATTTCAGGATTTTGACTTTTCATCAGTATTTTATTTGGTGGGGCCAGGAGGATGAAGTGTGCCTTTTTATGTTGCAAAAGAAGTCACAACTTTCATCACCTTTCCAGCATCACCTTCTCCACACTGACCTTCAATCACTGTTTGACTTTTGAAACTTTACAGTTGCTTCCTGTCCATTTTGCTTTCTGGGAGTGGGGCACTCACTCAGAAAAAAAATTCCCCTTGATGGAGGGATACATGACCAGAGGCATAGACTTAAGGTAAGGACAGAGGGGATGTGAGGATATTTTTTCCACTCAGAAGGAAATGGGAATCTGGAACTCACTGCTTGTAAGGGTGGCAAAGGCAAAAACCCTTATAGTATTTAAGAAGTGTTCAGCCATTTTAGATGCCAAGTCATACAATGCCAGGGGCCAAGTGCTGGAAAATGGGTTTAGAATAGTTAGGTGGTTGCTTTTGACTGGCGTAGACTCCATGGATCGATGGTCTTTTTCTGTGCTGTAGACCTCAATGGCTCAATTCTACATTGAAAAGCATTTGTCTACATCCTTCCAAATGTATATTGTTCTATCGGCCCTGATGTCAACAGGTTAGGCAAATAACTTGCCGCCAGTCCCTTGGTTTCACTTTCTCCACATACATCTTTTCTCAAATCAAGGCCTGAATGATTCTGCAGATTTGTTTTTCATCCTTGTGTTATTTTATCATTGTGGCTTTGCCTTACTTCAATACTGAGAAAATGTTACATATATTATTTGGAAAAAAAAAATCACCCTCATCCTAAGTCTAAAAATTGAGTAAGAATGTACACATTCCTTTTGAGACAATTTCACCTTCATCTGAATGAAAAACATTTGTTTCCAATTTTGCCATATGAAAGACTAGGAGCAGAGAATGGCCACTTTGAATCAGCCAATAAAGAAATGTCATTGTGTTGCACCGTAGCACATGGGTGGTAATGGTAACAATATCAATAGGTCTTCATAAAAGGGTGCACATCATGGTGCCTCTCTTGAAACTACTGCAGTGATCTTTGTTAAGGTCAGCCCATCATCAGGATCAGACAGTGACCTTCTGTTTTATTCTGAGTCCCAAGCATCAATATATATACTCCAACCTCAGACAGCTAGTCATGTCTGACTCAATGAAAATTGCTATCCGGTTTCAGATTAAAATGAATGCCCTTGAACCTGTTATGTTCACCTCTTTTGTTATTACCATTTGCCATATTTTAAAAGCAAACAAACAACTATTGTGTCAAATTATCTTATTATAAATGAACTGAGAGCAGTTTGTTTACATCATAAGCAATAGAAGAAGGCAGAAAAGTATTTTTATTCCAAACAAGTGCATCAACCAAAAACTGATGCTCGCTTTCTTTTATGTGCTCTATTTTTATTGGAGAACCTTATTAACAATGACTGAGTGATATGAAATGTGATTTTTTTAAATGATGTGGTCAATGAATGATTCTATATTAATTTTAATGTCTTGTATTAAGTCCTGTGATTGGTCAGATCTGGGAATTGATCCAAAAGTAGCCAATAAATCAATTGCAATTAACTGAAATGGTTGTTATCAGGATATTGTACAATTTGTCACTGATGGCGAAATAATCCCACAGAGACCAGTATCCCATCACCAAGTCACCCTTTATTTATCCTTGCATAGTCCTTGACACTGGTCTGGTTTCCTCAGAACCAGCTCTCAGAGTGAACAGAAGCCCTGACAGCCCTGTTTTAATCTGCTAGCCAGGGTTCATGAATTGGACCAAGCGACCAGCCCCAATCAGGGAACTCATATTCTAAGAGGCCCACCTGGCTGACCTCATTACAATTACTACTGATATAATGTATTATGCAATGAATGACTCATTGTGTCAGAACTATTACAGAATTGGCAGGCCATGAAATTACTTTGTGTAATAATAATATGTGAATATTTAACATTTTTGTCTGAGGTTCCTTTGCTACTTCAGTAAAGACATTAATTCATCTATTGGTAGATTAATGCTATCCCAGTGCTGCAGGGCTGGTGGAAGGTTGCTGAGTTTCAGCAGATGAGTCTTCAGATGGTCTTGTAGGACAATCGCAAATGGTTGGCTTTTGCCTACATAATTTTAGCATGGGTAGCAGCAATCTGGGCCAGCTTCAGAGCCAACACATTAAAGGAGTGATAAGGGTGGGAAAATAAATGCTCTTCTGATAAGGCAGGACTGAAATTCACATTTAACAGAGCCACCAGTGGCAGTACTTTAGCAATACTAGCCATGTGTCATAAGATAGATAGTGGGACTGCAGTGAAATCCTGCAAACCCTGGTACACAGAATAAAGGTGGCAACAGCCTGGGTATGCACACGATCCTGCATCATATACATCTGAGACTCTGCAACAGTTGTTTGTGCTACAAAGGAAGCTGAAACATTAAACATTATGTTCAGTCTGTGAGCATGACAATAAAGCTGTCTATAACCTCCACTCTGTAAAGCATGGGCTCCAGCGTACACAAAGCCCAATGTCAAAATAGTGCTGGACTCATTCATGATCTTGACATTGTAGGTAGGCTTTTAGTGAAGTGTGCCATTACAAGAAATTTCATGTGCATGTGAATTTCTTCTTAGTCATTGTATTCCTGTCCTTTCATCACTGCCTGAACATTTCTCAGGTATCTGAAAGGAGAAAGACATAAGGTCAGAAGTCAGATGACATCAGGTTATAGTCCAACAGATTTATTTGAAATCACACCTTTTTGGAAAGTTGCCCATTCGGCACACTTCGCCTGATGAAGGGGCAACATTCCATAAGCTTGTAATTTCAAATAAACCTGTTGGACTATAACCTGGTGTTGTTTCACTTCTGACCTTATTCACCCCAGTCCAACACAAAATCTCCACATCATGAGTATTAGTGTGCTATTCACTGGTTCTAGTCAAGAATAAGAAGGATGCATATGTCAGGTTTAAAGTGAATCTTTTGAAGAGTACAAGATGTGTAGGGGCATTCTTAACAGGGAAATCAGGAGAACAAAAAGGGGATATGAGATAGCCTTGGCTGATAACGTTAAGGATAATCCAAAGAAATTCTACAATTACATTAAGAGCAAAAGAGCAACTAGAGAGAGAGTAAGGCCACTTAAAGACCAACAAGGTTGTCTATGTGTGGAACCAGAGAAAATGGGAGAGATACTAAATTAATATTTTGGAGGTCTGAAAAAAAAATCAAGTTGGATAAAGCTCCAGGACCTGATCAAATATATCCCAGGATGTTGTGAGAAGTTACAGAAGAAATTGCAGGGCCCCTAGCAGAGATATTTGTATCATCCACAGCCATGAATGTGGTGTCAGAGGACTGAAGACTGGCTACTGTTGTACCTTTTTTGAAAAAGAATGTAAAGAGAAGCGTAGGAACTAAAGACTGACGGGTCTAACATCAGTTGCAAGTTATGGAAGGGGATTCTGAAAGAAATGATTTACATGCACTTGAAGAGGCAAGGAGAGATTAGGGAGAGTCCGCATAGTTTCATGCATAAGAAGTCATGTCTCACAAACTTGATTGAATTTTCTCAGGGCATAACCAAATGGATTGATCAGGGTAGAATGGTAAATATTGTCAAAAGCTTTACTATAGTCCATGTAAACAATGTTCCACATGATAGACTGATTAGTGAAGTTAGATCACATGGGATTCATGGACAGCTCGCCAATTGGACACAAAATTGGCTTGATGGTGGGAGACAGAGAGTGGTAGTGAAGGTCGTTTTTCAGACTGGAGGCCTGTGACCAGTAGTGTTCCACAGGGATTGGTGTTGGATCCTCTGTTGTTTCTTTGTAATTTACATAAAGATTTGGATGAGAATTTAGGAGGCACGGTGAGTAAGTTTGCGATGACACCGAAATTGGTGAAAAAGGTTATCTAAGATTACAAAGAGATCTTGATCAATTGAGTCAGTGGGCTGAGGAGTAGCAGTCGGAGTTTAATTTGGATAGATCCAAGGTATTGCATTTCAGAAAAATAAACATGTGCAGGACTTATACAGTTCATGGTAGGGCCCTGGGGATTGTTGTCAAACAGAGAGATGTAGGGGTTCAGGGACTTATTCCTTTGAAAGTTGCATCAGAGGTAAACTGGGTGGTTAATAAAGCATTGAACATGCTTGCCTTTGTTGCTTAGAATTTGAGTTGCGATGTCACGTTGCAGTTGTGCAAGACATTTGTGAGGAAACTTTTGGAGTAGTGTGTACAGTTCTGCTATAGGAAGGATATTATTAAATTGGAGAGGGTTCAAAAAAGATTTACCAAAATGTTGCCTGGATAGCAGGGTTAGAGTAATAAGGGGAGGCTGGATAGGTTGGTACTTTTATTACTGGAGCATAGTAGGTTGAAGGGTGACCTTGGGGGGGAGTGCAAAACTAGAGAGTATATTTTTAAGATCATCGAATAAATATTTAAAAGGAACCCAAGGGGCAGCATTTTAACACTGAGGGTGCTTCGTATGTAGAATGAACTACCAGATTAAGTAGTAGATTCAGGTACAATTAAAATACATTTGGGTAGATACATGAATAGAAATGTTTAGAGAGATTTGGCCCAAACACAGGCAAATGGGACTAGTTTAGTTTGGTAAATCTGGTCAGCATGGATGAGTTGGACTGAAGGGCCTGTTTCTGTGCTGTTTAATTCTATGACTCTCTGCTTGTCTCGCTTCCCTGTAAATATTTCCATATTTATTGCTTTAAGCCTTCCTGTCAATACAAGTTCCACATTCTCACCATTATTTGGGTAAAGAAGCTTCTTCTGAGTTCCCAACTGAAGTTCTTAATGATTAGTTATACTCTTCTTTACAAGATGAAACATTCACTCTGAGTCAACTATATCAATTCTATCATAATTTTAAAGATTTACGAGGACAGAACCCCAGCTTTTTTTTTTCAAAAGTAATTCAGCCTTACAATTTTTTTGTGACATCTACAGATGTACATTTCCTGTACCATTCTTGCAAATTTTGGCTGCACCCTCTACTTTTTACATCATTTTTATAATATGGCAATTGTGGAGTAGAGGTTTCATTATACTCTTACTCTAAGAATAGCTACTAAGCATGAACAAAAGGAGCAATACCATAATGACATCTAATCATGAGTAATTAGAACCAGAATCTATAATGCTCCAGACAAATGCCCTCTCTTACCATGACTTATAAACAGTTATACTTGATACAGTCTTTCACTGTTCACTCACAAGATTGCAGACCTCAATGTATTAAGTTATTAGAACTGCACACAATATTCTGAGGGTCACAGCATTAAAGCTCAATGTAGTTTTTGCATATCTTCTCTGCTGTTCAAGTCTATTGACTAGAAACAAAACCTAATGCTTGATTTGCTGCAGCAGCCACCTGAAAATGCAGGGTATCAACGTTAAGATGGTTATAAGTGGAAGGAAGTACTTGGATTAACCTTTCTATAGGTGATATGAGGCACTCAGCAAAACAAGATTATCGAAATAATATTTCATCGATTTATCAGTAGAGTGCTTCATTATATTAACTCATCTTGTTACACTACGCTGTTTTCCATTCACAATTAGATACGAATCGAATGGTAGCCTTGTGTAACATGGTCATAGCTCATAGCATTTGAATGAGTCAAATACTTCAGATTTTTTTTGTCAATATTAAGATAAGGCATGCTAGTCCTGGTGAACCAACAACTTCAGGAAGGCATATTACACAATAAGCACACCTAGATTTAAGCACAGCAAAGTCTTCTTCACAATAAGTTGGAAAATGCACTGTTTCACATAGATTGCACCATGTCACATGCTGAGATGATGCTGTCCTATCACTTCAAAGCCTATCTCTTTCACAAATATCAAGTAATATGTCATTTGAAATGAAAGAAATTCAAAGTTCAATTATTTGCTTGTTATTTTCTATTCATGGAGAAACAAAACTGCTTTACAAGCAGGAATTTGAAACATAAACAGATGCCAAAAACACTCAGCAAATTTGGCAACATTGTAGCCAAAATTATTGACTTCATATTTTTTGTGAATATTCTACTAGATGAAATGTGTGCATCTAAAACATTAAATGATGTGTCCTCTCCACTGAATAAAATCACCACATATGAAACTATTTTAATTTTATAATCATCATTATCAGAAACCTTTGATTACATTGCTCATGCTAAGAAAGCTATGGATGCAGACATGATTGAGATGATGGAATGTTTGTTACAAGAACAAGAGGTGTGATACTTATAGGCATTTTCTAATCAACCTGTTGAGAGGTGGTATTGTACCCTTTGAAGCAAGAGGAACCTGAACCCAGGCCGCTTAGTCCAGAGGTATGGATATTACCACTGCACCACAAGAACCCTAAGAACTGAAAACTACATATTCCTTTTTATGCTCCCACAGTTTTCAAAGGTGCACAATTAAGCATTTATGTTTCTTGTCATTGTTTTCATATCCGTTGAAGTGTCACCAATTTGTACATTTGTCCTACAAACAGCAATGCCATAAATGGGAGAAAAATATTCCACAAAATAGACTGGTTTTTCGTGTTGTTTGAGAAAATTATAATGCTAATCACAACAGGAGTGAATTCCTGCATCTATGGACAAAATCTTGCAATTCTTTGGGCATTCCTTTGAACAAACAGTTTAACTTCTCACTCAACAACAAAAGCACCTTTGATAGTGCAGCATTTTCTTTGCACTGCTGTGAAGCAGCAGTCTCAATTGTGTACAGATCCCATAGTATGGCTGTATTCAAGAATATTTGAACTGACAGAACTAAAATATAAAAGCAAATGACAATAACAGGTTTGTCATAATAAATTACATCATCAGATTGAAAATGAAGGAATTCTTCTGAATAGGACTGGATCATCAAGTCATTAGAATTAAGTGCATTTACAACAGTCATAAACAAACAAAGCATTGCTTCCAGGCTCACTTACTCTATATTGTTATACTTATTCCTGTTGTAAATCAAAATAGTTTTGAATTAGATAATCATCGATTTGTTCTCATCATAATCAGAAAAACAGCTCACAGTTCAGCTGTTAACAGAAGATTTGTGGTTATGTTCATATCCTTAGAACATCCCAAGCCACTTTCCATCAAATTAAGTACTCATTTATTAGTATATAGAGCATGAT
>NC_057716.1:61795073-61845442 GCF_004010195.1 Chiloscyllium plagiosum
CAGGACGCTAAGGAAATTTTACATGTCCACAAAGACTCTTACCAAATTTTATACATGCAGCATAGAAAGCATCCTATCCAGATAAATCACAACTATGGCAACTGCTCTTCCCAAGACTGCAAGAAACTACAGAGAGTTGTAAATGCAACCCATTCTGTCACGTAAACCAACCTTCCATCCATTGACTCCATCTATACTTCCCACTTTCTCAGCGAAGCATCCAACATAGTCAAAGAGCCCTCCTACCCTGTTAGTACTCTCTTCCATTGGGCACAGGATATAAAAGTTTGAAGACAAATACGAACAAATTCAAGAACAGCTTCTTCCCTGCTGTTATCAGACTTTTGAATAGACCTCTCAACTATTAATGTTATTCTCTTTCTCTGCACCTTTTCTGCAGCTCTAACACTGTATTCTTCACTCTGTTCTGCGACCCTAGTGCACTTTGTATTCATACGACCTGCCTGTATAGCATGTAAAACAACACTTTTCACTGTATCTCTGTACATGTGACAGCAATAAATCAAATCACATCAGACAAAAGACAGGAAGTCTACTCAGATTTTACTTAAAGAAACCTTTTTTTAATGTAACTCTTTGAGTACCAATGCTCAATATAAAACATACATTCATTGTAACACATATCTCTTACTTCATCTAACTTCAACCTTAACTCACTCTTTTAACTTCACTTTACCTTACTTTAACTTAATTCACACTTAGCCTTAATCATCACTTTAACTCTGCAAGTTTGGCTTGAAACAAATAATATCCTGATTCGAGTAAAGTGATCAACTTTTGCTTTTGGTGTAAATCTTGCCTCATGGTTCTTTGTTTTCTCTGAAGATAACTTCATGGCACGTAGTTCTCAAATGTCAGTCTCGATGGCTCACTCATGCAAAATCCTTTGTGCTGGTAACTTTTATCTCAAAACGTGTCTCTGGTACTCAGCCAATGAACTGACCAAACCTGATCATACCATTCAATCCCAGCCAAGATATTTACTGGTAAACAACACCCAAATGATTATACAAAGTCATAAACAGCCACAAACTATTCTCCATATGAGATAATATGGTGTCAGTTTGTCTAGCAGGCCACAATGACGCCTCCTTTGGTTGGTCAACACAGGAAACTGCAGGTCACAGCTTTCATTACAGCTCACAATATACCCTGGCTGGAGGTTTAATTGAGGTCAGACTTTGAACTAGCTTGACCAAAGTTCTCAGCATGCTTGATTTTAGTTCTTAACCCAATTTTTTTTAGCCATTTCTCCTCCTGGCCACCTAACCACACCTGAGACTTTGGTGCACTTCCCTCTCAAGCAATCACAGTCCCCTCAGTGGCACGGCTGAGTGCAAAAGCTGCTACCCTCTGATTGGCTTGTATCTCTCACTGGGTGGTGCTTCCACCGCTATGATGCCAGTAGAATACTGACAGATGCCCTTTCTACTGCCTAATCTAAATGTGGTTTGGTGGACCTTCCTGAAAGGAGTCTGTGCAGTGTGTTGCTGGCAGGTAAGACCCATGACACCACAACAAGATTCTGCCCACAGTAAATGTAATGTAATGTAGGATACAAAACCAACCTATTTATATACATTGGGTTAAAGTAAATTATGGCAGATGCTGGAATCTGCAACCAAACGAGAAAATCTCAGCAGCTCTGGCAGCATCTATAAGGAGAGAAAAGAGCTGATGTTTCAAGTCTAACTGACCCTTTGTCAAAGCTTAAAAAAAGGGAGAAATAGGGAGGTATTTATATTAGGCTGAGAGAAAGCGAGTCATGGCTCCAGAAGCAAAAGTAGCTGTAAAGAGGTGATAATGGCAGTGCATGGAGAGATTATAGGGAGATTAGGAGCTGGGAATGACCAAGATGGAAGCCAGTGCTGTGTGACAAAATATGTGGGGGATGGGTGAAGCAGAGGCAAAATGGAAAACAGGAGAGAAGGATAGCAAAGGGGGAAGAGTTCAACTTCAGATGATTATCCCATCTCGACCCCTCTGCTTTCATTCTGCTCCGTAATTTTATTTCATTTATTTTATTTATTTTTTTCATTGTTCTGTACCTCTTATTTCTTGACTGTCTCTCTTTCTCTCGCTCCCTACTCTCTCATCGCCTTTTTCCTCTCCTCTTCCCCCTTTGCTACCCTTCTGACCTGTTTTCCATTTTGCCTCTGCTTCACCCCTCCCCCCCCCGCATCCCCCACATATTTTGTTATATAGCACTGGCTTCCATTTTGGTCATTCACAGCTCCTAATCTCCCTATAATTTCTCCATGCATTGTCATTATCACCTCTTTACTGCTACCTTTGCTTCTGGAGCCATGACTCGTCTTCTCTCAGCCTCATATAAATACCTCCCTATTTCTCCCTTTTTTTAGCTTTGACAAAGGGTCAGTTAGACTCGAAACATCAGCTATTTTCTCCCTTACAGATGCTGCCAGACCTGCTGAGATTTTCCAGAATTTTCTCTTTTGGTATTTATATACATTGACCTTTCATAATATTAATGTAATAACAATCAGACAACTTATTTTTAATTTAGTGTGCTCTTGTACGGTCATAAAATCATAAAATGATTGTGGCACAGAAGGAGACCATTCAGCCCATTATGTGTATGCCAATTTTCTGTCAGGAGCAACTTCACTACTGTTACTCTCCCACCATCTGCCCATACCCCTGTATATTCTTCTTTTTCAGAAAACAATTCAAGTTTCTTCTAAATTTCTCAGTTGAACCTGCTTCCACAATCATCTCAGACAACAAATCCTTTCTCTACAGCAAACAACGTTTCCTATTTATCCACATAGCTAACATTTTGATCCCTTGAATCATTATTGTGCAACTTTTCTGCATACTTTCTAATATGTCGTCCCTAAGTGTGGTGCCCAGAAATGGGTACTCTATTCCAGTTGTGGTTGATGCAATATTTTATACAAGCTTATCATAACTTCCTTGCTTTTATACTTCATGTCCCTACTGATAAAAGCCAGGATATTTTACTTGTCTTGTCAAATTCAATATTTTATATGCATATAAAGCAGGGCTCTCTGCTCCTAGCTACCTTGCAAATGTATTTTCACTTTATATTGCCTCTTTGCAGTCTTTCTTTCAAAATGAATGACCTCACTTTGTAAAATTTAATTTTATCTGCCACTTGTCTACCCATTCTATCAACTCGAGTCTGTCCTCTTGACTTCTGCATTTCCTCCTTACAGTTCACTATATTTACAAGTTTTGTATGCTTCAGACATTTAAAAATTATACCCTGTATACTTATACCAAGTCATTAACACATATTGGCAAGAATAGTGTCCTTACACTCACAATAGGTGAATGCTTGCAACCACCTGTAACCGCCATTTTTTTACTAATTCACAGGATGGGGGCAACACTAGCTAGGACAGCATTTATTGCCATCCCTAATTTCCCAGAGGGCAGTTTAAGAGTCAGCTACTTTGCTGTGGGTCTGGAATCACATGTAGTCCAGACCAGGTAAGAATGGCATTTTCCTTCCTAAAAGACATTAGTGAACCAGACGGGTTTTTCCTGACAATCAACAACAAATTCAAGGTTATCACCAGACTCTTAATTCCTCAAACTTTTATTGAATTCAGACTCCACCATTTGCTGTAGCAGGATTCAAACCTGGGTCTGCAGAACATTATCTAGGTTTTGGGATTAACAGTCCAGCCACAATATCACTAGGCCATGACTTCTCCTATGAGGCTAAGGAAGATTGAAAAGTTCTGGCCAGGCGTTTTTCAATTTCTACTTGCTTAGCACTTTGGATTCAATTCATCCAGTTCTGCTCCCTTATTAACTTAAAATATAGACAGCTTACCCAATACCTCCTCCTAGTTTATTTTGTTGAGTGATAAATGTTGGCAACCTGGGGATAGCTACCTTAACATTCTTCAAAATGGGGCATTAGATTTTCTGTGCCCCCTCGGGGGTCAGCTGGTTCCTTGGTTTAATGTCTCACCTCATATGCTGCAGCACTTGAAGCTGCAACTATCTGACTCATGGGGCAAGAGTTACTTCATTTCTATCAGCTTCTTCAAGGCCTGATCATCTAGTCTAGCATGAGGGCTCTTGCATGAAGTATTGTCTCTACCTCTGGGCCAGAAGGTCTGTGCTCATGTTTCACTTATTCCAGTTGAGAGTATGTTGCTGGAAAAGCACATCAGGTAAGGCAGCATCCAAGAAGCAGGAAAATCGCTGTTTCAGGCCAGAGCCCATCATTAGGACTGAGCTCACAGTCTCTCACCTATCCCAGACTATGTGTCAAAACATGTCGAAGCAGGTTGATTAAAATATCTGAAGTCTAGTATGCAACAAAGGGTCTTGGTTCAATTCCTCAGTGAATGACAGGGTTCAATTAAAGTACCACAATTACTTTTAATGTTTCTATTCTAGGAAAAGATCTCTTCTATTCTAGTTCATGGAAAATGAACTAGTACTCCTACTTTTAATTTCTAACACTCCTGGACAGAAATTGTAATAGGAGTAATTTGTTTCATCTGATTCTGTTACAGAGGCAGTGATCACTGAAACACAAAGAAAGTAATCATAGAAACTTGCTTCTACCTGATACATCTCATAAAAGTAAATTATTAGTGTCTGTAGTTCAAGTTCAATGACTGGCATAATTAAAGGGACACTTACGTGAGTCTTTGGTTGGCGACATGTGATTTAAGCTGTCTGGAGACTGTAAGCATTTCTCCTCATCCACAAATTCAAAGTTTATGATGAACATTATGACCACACCTTCTTCATTTTTCACTGGAATTATATGAGTGTTGCACAAAAATGTTGATCCTAAATAATAGAAAAGAAAAGTAGGTCAATATCTCCAAGACAGACTGAATAAGATCCATGGCTGAGAATGAATAACAATGCAATTTGTACTCTCGGTTTTTGGCTTTGTGAATGGTAAGTTATGTTTGTCTAAATAACAAAGAAGTCCTCATCAGGGAAATGATGATGGATTGTTGTATAATGTTGTTCGAACACTAAAAGGTGGATAGGAAAACCATTTCAGAACACTTTAAAATTGTTTATGTTAGATTTATGAATTTCAACAGATTTTCTTATGGTTTCACAGAGGTACAGAGAATTCCTCTTGTTAACATTCACTTTTGAAATGAATGGTGAGAATCATGGACAGAAATTGTAATAGGAGTAATTTGCTTCATCTGATTCTGTTACATGTCTGACTGATGAGTTGTAGACGTAGCTATCTTCATGCTCATTGTGTATCTTAAAGATATGTCTGCAGGACACACTTATCTGATTTACACTGTCAAATTGTAACAGTGTGCTTATAAAGTACAACAATCTTTTGATTTGAGATTCAACATTTTTACTCAAACCTCAGTGGTTTACAAGTTCTCCTTTATAGAGTTGAATACTTTTCAAGGCAGCATGCAGTATAGTCTTTGTTTTATGATTTTGGAAGATGATTTAGAATTTGTATTACACATCTGATTTAGCCAACAGTTAGTCACCAGATGTTGTAAAGTGTCACAATAACACAAATCACAGTATTCCTATTTTGGACCATGTTTCCTAATAAAAGTTGAGAAATGTTATTTTATCTGCATGGCTGTACAATTCATAGTGATATTCATTATCATATCTAGTTTCTTCATAGCCGTCCATTATTTTTAGCTTTAGTAATAATTTTGTTTGTCTATTTGCCTGTATATTTATCATATTAATTGAGTTACATGAGCACATTCAATAGGAAATTACAAATGTATAAGTTATTGAGCTGAAGTAGACCATTCAGCCCATTGAGCCTGCTTTCCCATTCAATATGATCATGGATGATCTGTTTGTGTTTCCAATTCTGCTTTTCTATCTGCTCCTAACAAACATTGATTTCCTTTGCTACCTAAAATCCATCTTTGCTTTAAAAATATTCAATTACCCCAAATCTGAAGCAGAGAGTTCCAAATTTGTATAACCATCACAGAAAACAATTCTCCTCATTTCTGTGCTAAAACAGTGACGTCAAATTTGTTAATGCTTTTTAAGGAGCCAATAGTAAAGCTTATTTCAATAAATTATATTTTTCCACTAAAAAAAATCAGAATCTTTAAGCCTATAACCAAAGTCATGCATCAACTGCAGTCGGCTCATTCAGCTCATTGAAAGCATAGACTTTTGCAAGTTATTTGAAAATTTCCGTATGAAATACAGTTGTAAACTTACAAGGATACTTGCCTTTTCCAAACACGTTAACTTTGTAAATGAGTGCCAAACAGTTGCTGCAACAAGTTTATCATTGATGTATTTACTATATAGGGTATTTCAGTTCCCTCAACATGCAACTGGGCAAAATCAATTATAGGATATAATTTCTACAGTCCATTCGGTCCATCGTGTCCAACCCTCCGAAAAGCATCCCACCCAAATTCACCCCCCTACCCTATCCCTATAACCCTACATTTCCTTTGGCTAATTCCCTTGCCTGCAATCCTTGAATGCTATGGTCAATTCAGCATGACCAATCCACCTCGCCTGCACATTTTTGCATTGTAGAAGGAAACTGGAGCACCCAGGGGAAATCCACGTTATAACCGCAATTCACATCATGTAGGTGCACCTTCAAGAAAGCAGTCATTTGCAAGGAAACTAGGGATGAACAATAAATTCTGGCCTCACCAGCAATGCCCACATCCTGAGAATGAATATTTAAAATGGAATTTAAGTTAAACTTATATGAATTACTCATAAGCATCTGTCACTGGTGTATGACTACTCATTTCTATTTGACACTGAAATACTGTCTGAAACAGAATAATATGGATTTGTATGGATATTTCATACACCAAAGTCTTCCTGTATTGATATCATTGCATTGAAGTTGGAATTTAAGTTGAGAGCTGTGAGTCAGGAAACTTCAGAAACATACTTGCACTGAAATTGCCCATTATTTAAACTTCTAATGGGTTGATTTCCACTGAACCTTCCATGACACTGAGCTGATTTAGATCAAAGATGTGAGATTTCCACCAATAGTGTAACCTGGAAATGCTAGGCTGATTAACAACATATCCAGCAAAGAGATCAGCCAGTGTAACTGAAGCGATAAAACCATGATGATAATATAGCTTTAAGTGGTGTATTTTGTCCTGGTTTTGTTCTTCAAAACTGTTCCTTTAACTAAGGGGAACAGCTATTCCTATCTACCCTGGCCATACCCCTCCAATCTTAAGTACCTAAGTCAGGAAACCCCTCAGCCTTCTCTGCTCTAAAGAAAATTATCCCAGCTTCTCTGCATAGCTAAAATGCTCCAACTCAGGGAACATCTTGGTAAATCTCCTCTGTACCTCCTCCAGTGCAATCACATAATTACAATGGTGAGACAGCAAGGACAACACATGGTGTTCCAGTTGTGGCCGAAGCAAACCTTTATACACATGAAGCTTTTTTACAGTTAATTTTTGCAATGTTTTGGTTAAACTACAACTACTGTATTGGATCTAGATCTGATCACTATATATTTAGGAACAATGTGAGTATCCTTGAGACGATACAGCAAAGCTTTATCAACTTGGGCTCAAGGTCAAGAAATTGTAACTACATGGCTGGTTTGGAGTCAGAGCAAAAGAGTTTGAAAGGATTTGTCAGATCAGAACAAAATCATGATAGATTTTGATAAGGTGGGCACAGTAAATTGTCCTTTTCAGTTGAAGGGTTAAGAAACACAGGTTTAATGTTTTGGCCAAAACATACAGGGGGATGTGAAGAAGAAATTTATTACAGAGAAATGACGTGAAACTTAGTGTCTATCAAGGTGGTGGAAGTGGAGGCAATAGTTCTTATAAAAAGGACATTGGAAGCACATTTGTGGTAAATAAACATTCACAGCTACAGTGATAGGATGGGGAAATGGGACAGACTGAACTATTTTACAGAGGGCCAGTATTAACATGTTGGGCTGAATGGCCTCAAGTCAAAGGCTTGACTCATTGATAACCCTTGGTTAACAATTCCAATGCAAGCAGCATAGGAACTTTCCATAAATAGCATGCAGCCTAGTACTAAACATACTGTTGACTGACTGCTCAGTTCAACAGGAACCTCCAGGTTGTCTGAGGCTAATATGTTTTCAACCTTGCCTGCACTTCTCAAAGCAAGAATGTATTTTGACTATACCAAATGTTGCAAGCAGCTACAGAATATAATCTGACCTACTAGAAGAGTGACTTACAATGCAATCAGGGAGACAGCATGCTCTAAGACTCTCAGATGCTACGACACCCTCATTAACCAAATGCATCACACCACCCTTTGCTCTTGCAAGATTGGGCAAGAGTGAGGGCTGCATTATAGAAACATAGAATCCCCACAGTGTGGAAGGAGGCATTTGCCCCTTTGGGTACACATCGACACTTGGAAGAAGAGCATCACACCCAGACTCAACCACCACACCCCCCTCCCCCCACCTTATCCTTGCAATCCCACATTTACCATGGCTAATCCACCTCACCTGCACATTCCTAGACACTATGGACAATTTAGCACAGCTAATCCACCTATTGGATGTAGGTTGGTTTACTGAGCTCAAAGGTTTGTTTTCAGCTGTTTCATCATCATACTAGGTAACATCTTCAGTGAGCCTCAGGATGAAGCACTGGAGGTGTAACCCGCTTTCTATTTATATGTTTGGGCTTCCTTGGGTCAGTGATATCATTTCCTGTAGTGATGTCATTTCTTATGATGATGTCATTTCCTGTTCTTTTTCTCAGGGAATGGTAAATGGGATCCAAGTCAATTTATTTGCTGACAGAGTTCTGATTAGAATGCTATGCTTCTAGGAATTCTCGTGCGTGTCTCTGTTTTAGTTGTGCTAGGATGATTGTGTTCTCCCAGTCAAAGTGGTACCCTTTCTCATCCGAATGTAAGGACACTAATAAGAGTGCATCATGTCTTTTTGTGGCTAGTTGATGTGCATGTCTCCTGGTGGTTAGTTTTATATGCATCTATATATCCACCAGGATACATGAACATCAACTAGCCATAAAAAGACATGATGCACTCTTACTAGTAACCTTACATACAGATGAGGAAGGACGTCACTTCGACTGGGACAACACATCCATCCTAGGACAAGCCAAACAGAGACATGCACGAGAATTCCTAGAAACATAGATTCCAACCTGAACTCTAACAACAATTGTTTTGACATCACAACCCAAGGAAACTCAAACATATAAATAGAAAGTGCTTCATGGGGAGGCTCATTGAAGATATGGTGACAAAATGTCTGAAAACGAACTTTCCAGCTCAGTGAACAAACCTATATCCAGAACCTCAGCCTGAGCTACAAATCTTCTCAAAACTTGCTAATCCACCTAATCTTTGGATTGTTTGTGGAAACTGGAGCACCTGGGGGAAACCCATGCAGACATTTGGAGAATGTACAAATTCCACACAGACAATCGTCCAAGGCTGGAATTGAATTCGGGTCCCTGGTGCTGTGAGGCAGACTCATGCTCTCCACTGAGCCACCATGCTGTCTCTGTACCTCTCAAAAAATGGGTGTCTTTTGACTAGACCAGATGTTGTAGCTAGCAAGGGAATAGAATCTATTAGAATTTATTATTCCATCTGTGGAAGATGGTGTTTGCCATTATTGGAGCAGCCATCAATAAGACCATGGTCAGTGAAGAAATTCAAAGCATTGAACCAGATGGCGTCATTTATCTAATCCCCTTTCTCTTTCTCCTGATCCAACAGCCTCTTCCGATTTACAAGTTGCACATGGTGTGAGCATGCCACTTCCTGCTTTTCACCCTTTTCCTCATAACAGCATTATCCTGTGCCAGTCTCCATTTACTCTACTGACTTCCTCCCCCACCCACCCCCCACCTCTATCCCACCTCACTATCAATGTAAACACCACCCTTTCCCAGCCACTTTCAGTTCTGACGAAGGGGCACTAGACTCAAAACATTAACTTTGCTTTTCTCTTTACCAATACTGCCAGACCTTCTGGGTTTTGCCAGCACTTTCTGTTGTGGCTTCAAATCACCATTATCCATTTATTGGTAGAGGAATTGAGTTCCGGAGTCCTTTTATTGGTAGAGGAATTGAATTCCGGAGTCCTGAGATCATGTTGCAGTTGTATTAGACTCTGGTGCTGCCGCATCTGGAGTATTGTGTGCAGTTTTGGTCGCCATACTATAGGAAGGATGTGGAGGCACTGGAACGGGTGCAGAGGAGGTTTACCAGGATGTTGCCTGGTATGGTAGAAAGATCGTATCAGGAAAGGCTGAGGCACTTGGGGTTGTTTACCCTTTCCCAGCCACTTTCAGTTCTGACGAAGGGGCACTAGACTCAAAAGATTAACTTTGCTTTTCTCTTTACCAATACTGCTATGAAAGTTCCACCCAGGTAACTAGTGCTGTTGTGGCTTCAAATCACCATTATCCATTTATTGGTAGAGGAATTGAGTTCCAGAGTCCTTTTATTGGTAGAGGAATTGAGTTCCGGAGTCCTGAGGTCATGTTGCAGTTGTATAAGACTCTGGTACGGCCGCATCTGGAGTATTATGTGCAGTTTTGGTTGCCATACTATAGGAAGGATGTGGAGGCACTGGAACGGGTGCAGAGGAGGTTTACCAAGATGTTTCCTGGTATGGTAGGAAGATCGTATGAGGAAAGGCTGAGGCACTTGGGGCTGTTTTCATTGGAGAAAAGAAGGTTTAGGGGTGACTTGGTAGAGGTGTACAAAATGATTAGGGGTTTAGATAGGGTTGACCGTGAGAACCTTTTTCCACGTATGGAGTCAGCTATTACGAGGGGGCATAGCTTTAAATTAAGGGGTGGTAGGTATAGGACAGATGTTAGGGGTAGATTCTTTACTCAGCGAGTCGTGAGTTCATGGAATGCCCTGCCAGTAGCAGTGGTGGACTCTCCCTCTTTATGGGCATTTAAACGGGCATTGAATAGGCATATGGAGGATAGTGGGCTAGTGTAGGTTAGGTGGACTTGGATCGGTGCAACACCGAGGGCCAAAGGGCCTGTACTGCGCTGTATTTTTCTATGTTCAATGTTCTATGTTATCCACAGTTCTTTGTTTTTATTTTAGTAGGATTCATGAGATGACTGCTGAAGCAGTTGAAGTCCATATGCATCAAGACCTGGATAATATTCAGGCTGGAGCTGATAAATGCTGAAAATGTGTTGCTGGAAAAGCGCAGCAGGTCAGGCAGCATCCAAGGAGCAGGATAATCGACGTTTCGGGCATGAGCCCTTCTTCTCCTGACACTATCCCAGCCAAAGCACCTCACTTGATCAGAGCCCCATCCACAACCTTCAACACTCACTCCCTCTAGCACTGAGGCACAGTGACTACAGTATGTACCATCTACAAAATGGGATTAACCAAGGTCCTTTGGCATCATTGTCAAATCCCATGATCTCCACCATTTAGAAAGAAAATGGCAGCAAAAGCATCGGAACACCATCACTGACAAATTTCCCTCAAAGTCACACTTGGGAACAGATTGCTATTTCTTCATTGTCATCGCTTGAACTCTTTCCCAACAGCACTGTTGGTATCTACACAACATAGGCTCCAATGTTTCAAGGTAGTGGCTTACTGCCACATTTCCAAGGGCAGTTAGGGATGGACAATAAATGTTGACCCAGCAAGTGATACTCACATCCTAAGAAAGAATAAAATATATTTCTGCCTGAAAATCTATTCATGTGTTAAGGTACTACAATTGGTTTCATATCAATTTTACTGAAATCAATAATGCCTGCTTTCTAAGGAAAGATGCTTAGCAATACATCCTTAGTAATAGTGAATAGTTTATTATGATTGTTTTTAATAAGAGTTTCACTTTATCAGCACAAAGCTATTGTCAACATAATTATGCCAGTCTGGCTTTTCATGTTTAATTCAGAATTTTAACTTGTAGAGGTCAATTTTCAAACATTGTTAGTTGTAATTGAACACCAAAATTTTAGAAGATTATAACCCTGAATCATGTTTTGTTTGTTCAATATGTGGTTTCATCAACATGAAATGTAAATAAAAACACTGAAAGAAATAAACACATTTACTGACGCCGAATATTTTCATCTGCAGTGGTTCATATATAGATAAACACTTTACTTGTTGTTACCTAATAAAAGTCAGTGAAATAAAAAAGATGTTTGAATTGTAGGAAAGAAAATTCAAAATACTAGCATCTCCCAGAAACACTTGAAACTTTATATTTTGTACCCATGATGTGTGCATTCCACACCAAAACCCAAATTGAGTTTTGTTAAAAAAAAGACAAGCTGTTATAGCATGTTGCCTTTGAGAGCATAACTGTTTTTTTCTGCAACACTGCAATTCTATAGTACCAGTTTAGCATTAACATTCAACTTCTTAACTTCATAACTTGTATATGTACTAGACTTCTGGGACTGTAGATGGAAAGAATAGTGATGAAAAGGAGAAAATATGACAATAGGAAAGTCAGTATGAAAGAGTAAAACACCAGACAATGGAACTCAGAAATAAAAACAGACAATGCTTGAAGTATGCAGCAGATCTGATAGCAATTATGGAGAGAGAAACTGAGAGTTCATGGCCAACATTTTAAGGATCAAATTACTACAGGTGCTGGAATCTGTACTGAAAACAACAAATGCTGAAGATCACAGTGGGTGAGACAGCATCTACAGAGAGAGAGCAAGCTAACACTTCGAGTCTAGATGACTCTTTATCAGAATTCATCAGTCCCTTCATCTGATGAAGAGTCATCTGGACTTGAAGTGTTAGCTTGTTCTCTCTCCATGAATGTTGTCTGACCCATTGTGATCTCTGGCATTTGTTGTTTTCAGCCAATATTTTAACCTTGGTTTATAGAATAGGGGACAGGCACTAATTCAGCTCACTTGTTTTTCACTGGTTTCTGCACAATTATGATCACAATATAAAATGCTGGCAGCTTACACACATGACACATGCAATTCCCTTTCACCAGTTGACAATGCAGTACAATGAGAAAGTTTATGGTCACTCTTTGTTAAAGAGTTATAGGTGTACTTGTCACTTGATGGAATATGACTGAACTCACAGTTTTGGCTGGCTCTCGCATTGACTATCTATTACCAGAGATTTCATGCTGCCAGACTTGCATTTCTTCTTTCTATAAGGCCATATAAAAATTGGAGTACGTATTGTGCCTTCATTTTTGGAGCTCGAGTTTAAACCAAACATGACTGCTTGGTTGGAAGTCTTTTCTCTCCTTTGTATATATGGAATTTATACTAAAATGGTGACTTCTCTGACACTCAATTCTTGTTAATACAAATGAACTGTATTTACACTTTAAGCATGTGATTTAGGACTTCAGTTGACTCAGCAGTAGAAAGTGGTACTAGTGTTATTTTTAATGAGATTTTGAATTGATTCCATTCACATGATTTACCTTATGATGTCTTAAATGTTCAGTATTCAATGTCACCTGGTCTTATGGTGTATTCTGTTAAAATACTTTACGAGAGATATTGATTAAGCACCTACCATAATTGAGTAAGCATTGACATACTTATCAACAGTCGAGAGTGTGGTGCTGGAAAAGCACAGCAGGTCAGGCAGCATCAGAGGAGCAGGAGAATTGATGTTTTGGGCTCACCATATTTTATCACATATTTTATCTCACCACTCTCTTGGCTCACAGGCTCATTCCTGATGAAGGGCAGTTGCCCGAAACTTCAGTTCTCCTGCTCCTCAGATGCTGCCGACCAGCTGTGCTTTTCCAGCACCACTCTCTGGACTCTAATCTCTAGCATCTGAAGTCCTCACTGTCAAATACTTTGACAACAGAAGAACTCGGAGTCCTGTTTTGCTTCTAGTGCCACACTTTGTTTTAATATGATAGCTAATGTGTAAATGTGTTAATGTAGCAATGTGTGAAGAAAGTGAAAAGGTAAAATTGGTCATTGTTTCCTTGATATACTTGATTGTTTTGTAGGGGAACTATGCATTACTTGTATGGGTGATGAAGTAACATTTAATTTGATAGTTGATCTGATAATCTCATAATAAGGAATAAAATTGATTGGAATTGTGCCAAATCTATCCAAGCTTCAATTATTGATACCTATATCAAACATCTTAGATAACAAGATTAATATCTTGTTCACAGTTCTGAAGAAGGATCATGAGAGCCGAAACATTAACTCTGCTTTCCTTCCACAGATGCTGCCAGACTTGCTGAGTTTTGGACAGTGTCATTTCAAATGAACCTTCCAGCTCAGCGAGCAAATTTACATCCAGAACCTCAACCTGAGCTACAAATCTTCTCCAAACTTGCTGTGTTTTTTTCAGACACTTCGAATAATGTTTCTGATTTCCAGCATCTATACTTATTTGGGTTTTTTTTAAGATTAGCATCTTTTTTCATTGTGATAAATCACATCAGTTCTGTGCTTAAGTGTATGTTTAGTTATATTTGATTTACAGATATGATGAATAATATGCCATTTTGTTAAATATTATGAATGCATTAATCATAGTTTCATCATTATTTCATTAAAAATGCAATGAATGTCTAACTCAGTAATCTATTCCAGTTATATTTATGAGGTTGGTTCCTAAGACATTTTGACTTAATGTACAACATGTTTATTATAAATTGTATATAGTTTTATAAAATATGTAAGTGCAGTTTAAAATGTAACTAATTTACACATAACACATTTAATCAATATCTCTCGTAAAGTATTTTAACAGAATACACCATAAGACCAGGTGACATTGAATACTGAACATTTAAGACATCATAAGGTAAATCATGTGAATGGAATCAATTCAAAATCTCATTAAAAATAACACTAGATCCACACTTGGAGTTAAAAGAAAACAACATTTTCATGAAAAAAACATTAAGTAATTCTAGGTGGCAGCTAACTGATTAAAATGCATATTTTGTTCAGGCAACCAGAAATTATACAATTAGAATGGATTAATTTTCCTGTCAGTTATATTAGTTTACATCAAGATTTTACACAAGAAATGAAATAAGACTAGATAATTTATTCTATCAAATTGATATTTAAATCAGTTGTCCAAATTCTGATTAAAACAAAATGCGTTTCTTATTCACTGTCAATTCTATAATGTGCTTTTCAATCAGTTGAACGCATTGTCTTCCACAATTGTGCATTCTTTCATAACTCATGTCATGACACCAGCTGCGCAATGCAAGTAGTACAGACAATTTATTAAGTAGTTTCAACAGCAGGATTATTTTACCTGCAGCAAATTCCATGATGTACAAATAAAAGGTTGCATTTATAGCCTCTCCCACTTTGACAGTGCGCTATTAGGAAATATTGGCAAGAGGAAAATTTGACATGAATATTATCTTTCAAGCTCTTATTAATGTGAATTTTAATGGCACTGATAAGACTCCTCGAATGATGGGACAAAACAGATATCATGCCAATGTACCTTTCCCTTACTTTGAGTGATATATGGTTGATAAACAATATTTGCCACAGTTTTGTTTTGACTTTGAAACCTACATAAAGCTGCCAGTATTATTCACAAATTAAATGAAATTCAATATTCTGGGAGCTAAGAATCACAAATTACAGATTGATGGGATAGTTAATTGCATTGTGCTGCAACAAACGTGTCAGGACTGTTTACCAACACTAGTAGCGATGGTAGATTACTGTCTTTAATTTTTATTCAAGTTCACTGTTATATCTTATAATGATTCACAGGTGTAACCTGTAGATAACATTAGTGTTTTAGAGTTCTCTCAGCATTTGTAACCAAGTACACATGAAAACAGATTGTCTTAAAATTGGTTGCGAGTTATGTGTGCAACAACAATGCATTCCAATCTCCTCAATCTTTTATGGATGCCTGTCAAATCTTATGACCAAGTGAATTTCAGGACACAAACTGGTCATATTCTGAATGTCTGGTGCAAATATCTTCCAACTGGGGTTGTTTGGTTGGCAAGGTTTCTCAACATTATATGAAAGTACTTTTTGGACCTCTTAAATAAGTTTTTTTCTCAGTTGTTATTCTTTAAAAAAGACATGCTTACTGCGATCTGCTTTCATTGTGCAATAAAATGGAAAAGATTTCTCATTCCTTGCTTAAACATCCCGTATTTGATATGTATTAATGTTGGCTAAATATGTTGAAATGTTAAATTATCAGGCATAAAGAAACAAAGAGCTTATTTCAACATTTAGGTCCTGATTATTTATATTGATATAAGCTAAATTATGCACATTCGAATTTGGGCATAATTATAATAAAACTGGAGACTGGACTTTCAATTTTAGTAAAATAGCCACAGCTACAGTTGAAATTTGGGCTGCAACTTCTGAATTGCAATCACTGAAGAAATACCAAAATGTTAAATCTTTCTACCACAGTCTGGTAGCAGAATGATTGTCCATTTGTAATATCTTATTTGCATTTGAGCTGGAAGAGAGAAAGCTTTTGAGTTTACTATATATTCACTTCCTCAAATCTCTTTTTGCTTTTAATTGCTTTTAATTCAGATAATTATTTGACAATGTTTATTTTTGGTGCCACTATTTCTTCACTGATTGCTTAACAACTTCATCCCAAACATTATTCAATGCTTCCAAAGCATCTTTACACATACAATTATCTCATCGGGATGGTGATAAACTGAAAAAAAACTTTCACGTTATAACTACGTTAAGAATTATTCTGTTCCTTGCCCCTATAGGACAAAATATAGACAATTGTCTATTGTCATTTTTGAAAAGTTACATGGAAGGTTTCTCTTCATAAGTACTGGTGAGATTTCTTGCACTATCATCCCAAACTTGCACCTTAAAGTGTACGCTATACCCCAATGGTGCTCCACTTGTCCTACTCTCCCATTTGCTGTGGGCAGAAGTACTGTCACTGCCAGAATCTCCTGGGATTCCTATCACTGGTGCCTTCTTTAAAAGGCTATTGTGCATCCAGTCAAAGTTTGGCAGTCTGGAGCTTCCCTGTATAGTTCTATTAACTTATCCCACACAAGGTGGATAGTAGGGTACTTGATGCTGTGCTTTGTGAACAGGGACCTGGAGATCTGGTGGATGGCGTGCAGCATAAGAGGGCTGTCCTCTTTCCCCAGAACTGGCTGAGGAGGTCACAATCCCATATGCTGCCATCCTCTTCCCCAGCAGGGGCGGCATGGTGGCTCAGTGGTTAGCACTGCTGCCTCACAGCATCAGAGACCTGGGTTTGATTCCACCCTTGGGTGACTGTCTATGTGGGGTTTGCACATTCTCCCAGTGTCTGTGTGGGTTTCCTCCAGGTTCTCAGTTTCCTTCCACAATCCAAAGATGTGCAGGTTAGGTGAGTGAGCAATGCTAAATTGCCCATAATGTCCAGGGATGTACAGGCTATGTGGGTTAGCCATGGGAAATGTGGGGTTAGAGTATAGGGTAGGGGTGTGGGCCTAGGTGGGATACTCTTTGGAGGGTTGGTGTGGACTCGAAGGGCCGAATAGCCTGATTCCAAATTGTAGGGATTCTATAATTCCACTTGGGTCAGTGTGATCTCAATAGTCTATAGAAATAGTGGCAGTGTAGGAAGAACGTCAGTGATCTTTGCTGCTCCACAAGGTTAAGCACCACCATTTTTTCTCTGCTATGTCACTCCCTCTTTTTCACTGTCTGCTACTTCACCCTCCAACACCCCGAATACTAACCATGTATCAATCTGCCTATCCACTCACTCATCAATCACCTCAACAGATTTCCCTCATCTGCATCAGCTCTAACAGCTCTGCTAGCCACTTTCATTTCACTTAATCCCTCTCCTCTATTTCCTTCCAGGAGAAACTGGCTAATAATCACATGGAGAGAACCAGGACAGGTGGTAGGATGCTGAATATTCAATTCCTCAGCCCCTACATGGCCCTGGCTTCCAAGAACTGGTTCAGTACCTGCAGAAATGCTGCAAGTTCTATGTCCTAACAACCAAGTAAGAAGCATTGTCCATTTCTGTTTTACTCTCCCACTACCACCATACTGAACGTATTGTTTGGGTATTCAACTGCTACCCTTTGTAACCAATGCATTCTTTCTTTTGTATCCTCCAGGTACTATTGCCATCACCATGATGTCAGCAGCCAACATGATGGTACCACACAGTATTTCTCCTTCCCCTCTGTGAAAGAAGGTGCAGGTGCCTCAGAGGAACCCCTGATATGACTGCCTTGTGCTCTCTCTCAGCTCAGATCCTGAAACCTCAATCAGTACATTAGCTAGATTAGAGTCAGGTGTACATGCTGATGAGCAAATCAAAGCTGCATCTCTGCAGAAGGTACTCCCAATTCTAATCTCTCTGCATCAATGTCCCAGGTCATTGCCAGCACTCAGAGGACTATGGAAACCAGGCACTTGCTCAGCTCCAGAGGAGAGTACCCCAGGGTGTCAGCAATTTACAACTTCCTACAAACTTAATTTTTTATTTTAGGTTTTATTTCAACTTTACAAAGAGGCAGGAGCTAGGTTTGTCTCTGGAACTGGGAAAACGTGCACAAAGGTTGCACGACTGCACTATTGCTGCTGATACCATCCAGCCGAATGGCTGAACAGGTTGTTGGCTGCCATGGAGAGCCAGGTCCAGCACTCTCAGAGTCTGCTGATAGATGCACAGACCTAAACTCTAAGACTCTAGCACCAATAGCAAGATGACAGCAGGACAATGGACCCTAACCTCAATCCAAGAGCTCCTTCCTTACAAAGAAACAGAGCAGTGGCAGTGGATCCCAGCTCAGGTGAAACCAGATTAAGGACCCTATCAGCAGACTCTGAAAGTGTTGGACCTGGCTCCCCATGGGCCATCAACCTGTCCAGCTGTTCGGCCCGATGGTAGCAACAGCAATGGTGCAGTCGTACAGAATGTGGGGCTGATCGAAGCTAATGGCATTGACAGGGAGAAGGTAATCTATAGATTTGAAGGTTCACTAACCTCCTCGCCCCCACCTCCCCCATCCCCTCACTGCCTTCTCAATCAGTTAGGAAACCACCCTCCATGCATCAACAGTAATTGCTATGCCATTTACTTTCATCTCCCATAATACCTGAGTCTTTCTCAGTCCAGGAGTAAAACAGCCCACAAGGTCAAGATTAAGTGATGTAGTCCCTATCATTCAGCTCCTCACTCCTTATGAGCAGAAGTTCCTGACTTCAATTGCCCTGGAACATGACGAGAACTGATATTAGAGGTTGCCCTTGACTGACTGAGCTAGAATTCTCTGACTGAAAACCATCCTCTGAACTGGACTGATTACAATCATGGCATACTTACTGGCTTTATTTCTGCATTGAAAAGCATAGTGATACAGCAGTAATTTGGTGCTGGTATCTTTGGCTGAGGGGGTAATGTGCAAAAAGGTAATGCAAGGCAGGGGATGCTAATGAAAATTCAGATCAGCTCAGAGTGGGAGGGCAATGTGACAATGTTGGGCTTTTAATAAGGCTTTAACAAACAATAATGAACATGAAGTGGGAATTCCCCACTCCTGAAAATCTCATCATGCCACTTGGGCAAACTATACAAGATGCAACAAAATGATCTTGACGTGAACTGGACTTGTTGAACACTTTTAGATTAGATTAGATTAGATTACTTACAGTGTGGAAACAGGCCCTTCAGGAAACAAGTCCACACCGACCCGCCGAAGCGCAACCCACCCATACCCCTACATTTACCCCCTACCTAACACTACGGGCAATTTAGCATGGCCAATTCACCTAACCTGCACATCTTTGGACTGTGGGAGGAAACCGGAGCATCCGGAGGAAACCCACGCAGACACGGGGAGAACGTGCAAACTCCACACAGTCAGTTGCCTGAGGCGGGAATTGAACCCGGGTCTCTGGCGCTGTGAGGCAGCAGTGCTAACCACTGTGCCACCGTGCCGCCCACGAATCTAAAAAAAAACACTTATCTCACCATAGCCCATATTAATCGAAGCCTAGTAAGATTGTACTCTTTTTTTTTAAGTCCAGATTGAAATAACGAACTACATTTAGATTTCTCATTTTAAGATCCTGAAGGGTCTTGACAGGATTGATGTTGAGAAGATGTTTTACTTGTGGGATAATCATGAACAAGGGGACATAATTACAGAATAAATGGACATTCATTTAAAAGTGAGATGCAAAGAAATTGCTTCTCCCAGATGGTAGTGAATATTTGAAATTCTCTACCAGACAAGTGTGGAAGGTAGGTCATTGAAATTATTGAAATAGAAGGCAGATATCTTCTTGAAATATGGATGTGCTGAGGCATATGAGCAGCTGGAATGAAAGAGGATCTGAGGCCTGGGGCAGATCAGCCATGAACATATAGAATGGCAACATAGGCTGAAGAACTGAATAGCCTACCTATGCCCCTGTTTCTTATATTCTTTTATGATGTACGATGTACATCAGCAAGATCATGTGGAATTTCTGATGTGTTGCCATCAATGGGAATTTAACAGTAAATTAGAATTATGATGGCCATCTTCCATTGGTAGATCTTACATGCTTGTGCCTGAACCTCAATTTAGGTGTGAAGATTTGGGAGAGGTCCATGAGAATTCCTTTCACAGTTACCCAAGAAATGTTCAGCAGTTTAAAACGGCTGGGTAATTCCATTCCTGAGATCCCCTAATCTCCTCCACCTCACCATTCAATTAGCCCTGACCATGTGACTATTCCCCCTGTTCGACTACCCTCGTGACTCCACTACTATCCCAAACCATGAACCAATCCCTCCAATCAACTACTTACTCATCTACCCACTCATGCCTCCACCAATTTCCAGATTATGGCAGCTCCATTATGGGCAGAAGGGTGGGGCAGAGAGGCATGTCCTTTTTTTCCATGACTCTATTCTGCTCATAGGAGTTATATGGGAGATGCTGCACTGTTCATTTGTTTATCAGCTGGGATTAGAAGATCCATAACAAATGGGAAAGTATGTCCAAATATTTGAGTGCAGCAGCAATGCACACACTGCTCTTGCTGACTGGAAGATTGAGTTATATAAAGAACAAATTATTTCCTTTACACGAAAGACGCAGAAGTTTTTACATAGAAAATGAGAATACAGGAACAGGAATAGGCCATTTGGCAATTTGAGCCAGTTCTGCCATTCAAATGACCATGGCTGGTCATCCAAAACCCTCTTTCCGTTTTGTTCCCATATCCTCTAATTGCTTACATCCAAAAAAAAATCTACATCCTTCTTGAAAGTCTTCAATATTTTGCCCACAGCATTTTGTGTGGCAGAGAATTGTACCCTTTCTAGGTGAAGAAATTTCTCCCTATCTCAGTTATAAAAGGCCTGAGATATCCTTATCATTATCCTTATCCTTATCCTGTGACCCCTGGTTCTGGACTCACCAGTCATTGAGAACATTCTTCCTGCATTTATCCTAGCTAATTCTGTTAGGATTTTATAGATTTCTATGGTGATACCCTATATTATTCTAAACTCCAGTGAAAATTATCCTAACCGATCCAGTCTCTCCCACCTACATTTCAGGAATCAGTCTGATAAATCTTTTTTACACTCCCTCAAAAGTCAGAACATCCTTTCTCAGATAAGGAAACCAAAACTGCACATGATATTCGAGGTGTGGTTTTAGTAAGGCCCTGCATAGCTGCAGCATGACTTCTTTGCTCCTGTATTCAAATCCTCTCACTACATGGGGGCCAACATACCACTTGCCTTCTTCACTACCCTACTGCATCTACTTTCAATGGCTTATGTACCAGGACATTGAGATCTCATTGCATTTCCCCCTTCCCCAATCTATCATCATTCAGATAATCATCTGCCTGACTATTTTTGCTATTAATGTGGATAACCTCACATTTATTGACATTATGCTGCATCTACCATTTATTTGATCACTTGCTTTTTGTCCAAAGCACACTGAAGCTTCTCTGCATCCTCCTCACCGTATACCCTCTCATCTAAAGAGCAACCTGTTGATTAATAAAGAACTTTGTTAATTAATAAAGGATCCTGTTAATTAATAAAGAAAACAAAGCTATTTAATCAAATAATATAAGCAAAGGAAGAATTTGCACTTGTGACATTGGAAGCCTAACATTGAGAAAGAATTTTATTTTTCATCAGTAAATGCCTTTACTTCAAGCATTAAAACTAATTAAAAATGTTCTTCAGTACAATTGACTAAAATTAAATAAATTTTGAGAGTGAACAGTCTTTAATTCATGTAATATTAATTAATCAATATTGCAATGTAAATTTCACAGTTAGAACAATACTCTGAGACACAGTAGTTAAAGCATCTTGAATTACACCTCACTGTTAGTGTCAGGTGAGCCAGCTCACATGTTGTATTTCCATATCCTTCTTCACAAAAGACATTCCTTGTAACCATTAAAATTTATACCATTTGCAGGATTAGTTTAACTTTTCTGTTACTGAGTTCCAGAGCCGTGTCTCTGACAAACTGAGCTTGTGTTTCCTTTGGCAGTTCTTTCTGCAATTAATAATTGACAATGCTTTCTCAAATTTATTTACAAAGTGACCATTAGATGATACAGACCTTAAAGACACTGATTGAATAATGCAATAGCTGTGACCAAATGGGTTGTCTGGATGCTTTAATCTGTGTTTTCTCTTACTGACTGCATCTGTCTTTCCCATTGCACATTTTACAGAGCTGAGCCAATGGTTTAATGGGATAAAGCTTTCTGTGATCAATAAAATTACAAGTATACAAAACAAATCCCATGATTGGGATGATGACTTGTTTTCTGACTGCACACACTGTCATCTACAAGTCAACTTAAATCCATCACCAGATCTCAGACATTTAACTTTAGATGCCTTCATCTTGTCTCCTTCATGTCTTCTGTTAATAACAAAAAGTAATCTCATCTGACATCTGCCATACAATGAAACCTTTTTCTTGTGTCCATTTACATATACATTTTGACTATGCGCCAGATCCAAGACCTCTTATTTCTCCTTTCTTTTGTAGTTCATTTTACTTGGTCTTTCTCAGGCTCTTGAATTTTTCCTTTCCTTTTGCCACCTAATTATACCATCTTTCATTTCTATCCTCTATTTTTCCTCCAAATCTCAAACAAACACATTACTGTACTTCTGCTATCCCATTCTCCTCCTGCCCTTCCAGGTTTGAATCTACCTTTAGTAGCTTCATATCTAACTCAGTATTTCTCTTGGAATTTTCCAAAAGACTTACCAAGTCAACATTATCCAGCAGCATCATCTATCCAGCTCCAATCTTGTCAACATTTCTATTCATCGTGTCTACTGAGAATTAACCTGATGAAACCCTTTCCCATCCTACTAAACCCAACTGCTTACAGTGCCCCATCCACTTCACCAGCAGATGAACACTAACAGCCCTTGCTTCTATTTCCTTCAAAATGTACAATTGTTCACAAATAGAGTTCTTAACATCCACTGTTTACTTATTGCAATGTAATTTACTAATGAATAGTTAAAAGTAGTTTTTCACTACTGGTGCTGTAAATTAGCCATTAGTTAGTGTTTTTTGTAATCTCTGTAACATTTGTGTTTTCCAATACTATATTTAATTATCTTTTTTCTAAATATAGTTATTACTATTATAAGACTGTCACTGAAATCCAGTGCTGACATTAGCTGATGTTCTGAAGAAATCGCTCTGCTGTATCTTCTCTATTATTGACTTTGTTCTTCAGAGATAAGAAGGAAAAATGCTGGAAACAGGAAAGCATAATCATGTATATTGTCAAAGGAAATGTAACAATTTATATAAGTTTATTATATTCAATTCTCTTTATGTGATAATAGGATTATATCACAATGATTTGAATATGTATTTCTTCCATAATGTTAGTTGAAAACAAACTTGTTACAGTTAAATTCCCTTTTAGGAATGGACCACCAGCCCTTTGTTTAAAATGGCTTTGTGGCCTCAGCTTTATAATGGGAGAATGTCTGATATAATAGCAAATTTTCTCATGCTAGGAAAGCAAAAAAGGTGAACCTAATTCTTACAGAATTGTCATAAAAATGCAACTGCAAAGTTTTAAGATGAAATCAAGTAAATTAGAAATCTTGCTCACCAAGTGAAATTTATCCTAATATAAAGCATCTACTAAACCATTAATCTTAACTTTGATGTATCATGTAGAAATGATACGTAGAAAAGGAGGTTTGACATGCTTAAGGCTCAGGTAAGTGAGTTAAAGGTGCCGTGTAGGAATCAAACTTCCACCAATTAAGTTATTAAATCATATGGAAAATGGAAGCAGTCTTTCTCCTATCATGCACTTCTTGGTTATTGTTTCGATTTTGCCTGAAGGAAAAATAAGACACCATTTTGCAGTCCAAGAAATCAAGTGGCATTGTTCCAGCCACCAGAGGGCTCTCTGAACTGCTCCAGAAATCACCTCTCACCCATCCATTTTGCAGAGAAGTATATAAATTTCCAGATAAAAGAGTAGTAAAGAGTTGATCCAGCAGCATGAGAAATATTGTCCTTACTCAAGGAAAGGGCAGACCATGTGACACTGCATTGACCATGTACACATAGTAAACAAGGCATTCCTTAGAGTAAGGCAGAGTGAGAGGAATGCATTACAGGAATGCTGCTGAGACACATAGTGAAAACATTTGATAATGCTTTATTATTTACCACACTAGAACTTCAGTTTTGCAACAGGACTATGTATAGCAGTTTTAATAGCATTCTTAAATTGCCAAAAAACAATTTTGAATATCCAGGGAAGCGAGTGTAATTAATAACAAACTTCTTCTGAACAGTATTATGGTTTGTTAATTAACGTATCAGTGGAAAATCCTGCCTGCATTCTTTTAACACACACATTAATCTGTTTATATAAGTAACTACTACAATTGATGACAATGTTTATGAAGGCATGGAATAGCATTCAAAGGACATTAGATCCATAAATGGACATTATAAGTTTTAGACCAATAATGACCCTGAATTTCCTGGCCATTTTGGCTTAGAACAAGCTCAGAACATATGGGTAAATTTTCCCATATTTTGGCTAAATGGCAATTTTAAGGACTTTCATGGAGGATCTCCCTCAGTTAGCTCTGGTGACTTTTCTCACACAGTGTTGAACAGTGCACTTTATTAATTAAGTAGCTTATCTCCATGGCATGACTCTTGCAGGGGTGGTGATATTCATTGGTGCTGGGATCTTGTAGGCACCACATTTAAATCACAGCTATGCACCATTTCAAACACTACAAGCCAGGAACTGCCTTTCAGAGTTTGTGTTGTATAATTCCAAACACCATGGCTTAGAGAGGCAAGTTGGCTTTGCAGGTAGGGACTTGGAAGTCCTGGTGGATAGGATGGTGGAAAAGAGGATCATACTCTTTCCACAGGATCACCAGGGCAGACGATAGGACCGTACACTACCACCTTGGTCTGAAGTAGCCACGCAGGTCAACATGGTGTTCACTGTACAGGAAATTGTGCAGCCATGCCACAAGAAGGTTAATGACTTTCTGAATTCCTCAAGACCAAGTGTCATCATCTTTTATCTGCTATCTCATACTCCCATTCACTCTGTTATTGTACCTATTTCCCACTCAAGGCTTTTGGTTGACCAATTTCAATTTTGCATGGCTCTCAGCCACCACCCCATTACTGCCACCAACCCCATTCTCAACCCCGGTCGACACAACCTTTCTGCCCTTTGTGCTTCCTATCTACTCAGTTGAGACAACTCACCACCTTTCCTGACTGAGGATGGATCAGCTCACTGCATGGCCATCGTCCCCTTGACTGGATTAAGAATGACTCCACTTAGGCTTTCAGAGGGGACTATTTGCTTGAAGCACATACAGGCTGACATGGGGACCTAGAAGAAATACCATTGTGCCGCAGCTGCTTAGTTACTGCTCTGACGTTCAATTGGTGCCATCTAGCTTCTCATTTGTACCCGGGAGAATAACAACTAGCATGGAACTGAGGTGAGGTAAAATAATAATGAGATGTTGCAAATAGGGTGCCAGCATCTTACTAGTAAGATTCCCAGCTAGTTGTTAAAATTTTATAGAAGATTGCGGACTTTTTTTCTCTTGGCATGAGAATCTCACTTTTTCCCTCTTGCCATACTCTCCCAGGTTTCTTACCATTGCCCATGTCATTCAGAGGCTGGAATATGTCCACACTGTATGTAGAATGATGGGGCTGCTAGTTCAATCAGTACCACAGTAAACATTTGATTTCTAGACTGGTAAGCTCACACGGGGATCAGCCTGACAGCCAAGTTCTGCTGGTGTTAATTTATATTAGGATGGCTCCTCTTGGTTTCCAGTGTCTTTAGGTTGCCATATCCTCAAGTTGTTCACACCTTCCACTTATAAGTAGAACACTGCTATTTGATTCATGTGTGGAATGGAAACTCCCCACAAAGCTTTCTCTTTCACTTCTTCTCACCTAGGGCCTGTACACTTACAATAAGACATCCCTGCTCCTACACTCAAACCCTCTTGCTATAAAGGTGAACAAATTTCCTTTTTCACTGCCAGCTGTACCTGCATGCTTATTTCAGTGACTCGTGTACAAGAACACCTAGGTCTTGTTGCGCCTCCCCCTTTTCCAATCTATTGCCATTCAGACAATAATCTGCCATTCTGTTTTTGCTACCAATGTGGATATCCTTTTATTTATGCAGATTAAAAGGTAAAGTTGCTCACTTATTAGAGAAGGATGACTGATACCCACACCTCAGGCAAGAAACAACATTGAGAAGGTAGGACCTTCATGGACACCTCAGCCGGTAATTGTCCAACTCACAATGAAGCATCCTCACAGCTCACCTTCCCATCCTGATTTGTGTCAACTGAAAATTTTGACATATTACATTTAGAATCACTACAGTGTGGAAGCAGATCAATTGGCCCATCAGATCCATGCTGACCCTCTGAACGGCATCCCACCAAACTTACATTTCCAATGGCTAATTCACCTAGCCTATACGTCCCTGGACGCGATTGGCAATTTAGCATGGCGATCCACGCAACCTGCACATCTTTGGACTGTGGGAGGAAACTCACGCAGACGTGGGGAGAATGTGCAAACAACACACAGTCACCTGAGGGTGGAAGTGACCCCGGGTCTCTAGTGCTGTGAGGCAGCAATGCTAACCACTGAGCCATTGTGTCAACCTTCAGTTTCTTCACTGAAATCATTAACATATACCATCATTAACTGGGGTCTAAGCAATGATCCCTGCAGTACTCTATTAGTCACCATCTCTTAGAAAAAAGACCTGTTTATTCCTAACCTTGGTATCCTGTTTGCCAACTAGTTTTCTATCCATGTCTGTATATTACCCCCATTCTCATGTGCTTTAATTTTACATGTTCATCTCTTCTGTGATGCCTTGTCAAAAGTCTTCTGAAATTCTATGTAAACCACATCCACATACTCCTTCTTATCAACATTACTAGTTATACACTTGAAATATTCCAGTAGATTTGTCAAGTATGATTTCCCCTTTGTAAATCTAAATGAAAGGTGTTGTCAGATGGTAGCAAACTCCAAGCTGATAAAAATTGAGTTAGAGGCTGAAATGCTGATTTTGTTAAAGGGATTCAGGCTTATGAGTGGCACAGTGGTTAGCACTGCTGCCTCATAGTGCCAGAGACTTGGGTTCAATTCCTACCTCAGGCAACTGTCTGTATGGAGGTTGCACATTCTCTCTGTGTCTGTGTGGGTTTCCTCCCATGGTCTAAAAATGTGCAGGTTAGGTGAATTGGCCATGCTAAATTGCCTGTGGTGTTAGGTGTAGGGGAATGTGTCTGGGTGGGTTGCTCTTTGGAGAGTTGGTGTGGACTTGTTGGACTGAAGGGCCTGTTTCCATACTGTAAGTAATCTAATCTTATACTTACTGGACAATGTTTAGTTAAATGATTGGTAATTAAAGCATCAGCTAACATTCCTTAATGATTTTGTATGGAATTTTAGAGGTTCACACTTGACCTGAAACTCTTTTACCAACTGACTGGAAGCAAAATATCATTGCAGGGAATTTTCAATTCTGTTTAAAAGATATACTCTGATTTATTGTTCTCTGGGATCCTTTCTCAAGATTCATCAATGCTTTACCAACATTTCATTCTCTTGCAATTATAATGACAACATTAACCAAAAAGCTTTAAGCTCAATCTTATTGGACACCTTTAGGAGTCAGTAGGTGTAAGGGAATGCTTGATCAACTGAATCTTGCTGGGAATCCCTCTTGGTTTATGTGAAGAATGGGATGAAGATATATCACCAGATAAATCGGTACATATTGTTGAAGAAGCGAGAAGGTCAGTTAGATTTCTTCCCTCCTCAGGTAGAGGGCTGTCCTCTTTTCTTGGACTTTGTAGAATCATACATTGCCTATAGTGTGGAAGCAGGCCATTTGGCTCATCAAACCCACATTGATTATCCAAGGGGCAATCCACTGAGATCCACCCGTTACCTTATCCCTGTAACCCTGCATTTCCTATGGCTAATCCACCTACTCTGCACATCCCTGGATACTATGGGCAATTTATTATGGCCAATCCACCCAACCTGGACAGCCTCTACTAGAAATGACAGTGCCATGTTCAAGAACATATGGCTCCCCATAATTTGTCCTTGAGCCTTTCTGAAACAGGCTGTGTGTCAGCCAGGCCATTCCAATCCCTCAAGTGAAGTGGGTGCTTGAGATACGAATATTGCTTAATTGCACACATCTCTGCTCTTGGAGCCTCCAGGTAAGATGAAACTATGATAAACAGCAATTGGCAAAATTGCATGCTAAAACTGCATTTTGAAACAGCAGTTCTTATTCGCAAAGTGTCTGTTTTTTCTCACTAAAAGGAAAAGCAATCCTGAAAGCTGTATTGTTATTTAATGACAAACTTCTAATCTTCTTTCTGGGTATGTGTGATGCTTGAAAACTCAACATTGAAGCTTAAATGCTTTAGATATTTGACAGTCTTAAATGTATTGCACTGATTGGTAGAACAAACTGAATTATTTTAAGTGATGCTGTCAAGCAGTTAAATAACGATTTTTAACTTTGTCATATTTCAAATTCTGATTATTATTCTTAATGGGCTTGCCAGAAGTAAGCTGTGGTTTTATTGTCAGAATATAAGCTGAAATAATAACAGGATTTGTTTGCTGGCTACAGCAACCCTGCAGTAAAATACTCCATGGTCATAGCAATAGTACTTAATATTATTATCCAAATGCACAAGGGAACACAAATAAAATAAAATAAGAAAATAAAAAAACGTGAGTAACATAAGTTTAAACATTTAAAAGATTTTATAGGGATGAATATTACATATTCACATCAGCCATCTCAGAGTGAGAGGTATCTTCTTGGATGGTTTCTGTCCATGCTTTCCTATCTGGGCAAGTTATTTCCAATTAATATGGGTGTCAAAAGGTGTGGCAATGGAAAAGCACAGCCGGTCAGGCAGCATTTGAGGAGCAGGAGAGTTGGTGATTAAGGAAGGACATAGGCTCAAAACGTGGACTCTCCTGCCCCTCAGATGCTGCCTGACCAGCTGTCCTTTTCCAGCACTGCATTTTTTGAATCTGATCTCCAGCATCTGCAGTCGTCACTTTCTCCGAATTAATATGGGTGCCCATTTTTCACTATTTCAGAATTGCTATAAGTAGTCGTCATTTCACTTTTGTCATCCATCACAAACATTGGCATTACAATTGTCAATGTGCCATAAAAGATCTTCCTAACTGTACTGTCTGAAAGGTTATTAGAAACAGCATAAATAATTTCAAATGGGAATTGGATACCTACTTGAAAAGAAACAATTTGCAGGGCTTTGGGGAAAGAGCAAAAAAGTAATACAGGCATGATGGGTCAAAAGACCTCCCCCGTACCATATTTTCTACGATCCACATTGAGTTCATGTTCTTGACAGAATTTCAACCTTTTGATTTACTCTACAGTCTGATAGTTTCAGCTAGGTGATTTCTGTTGTATAATTTAACACAAATCTCACATTTTGATTTCATACACCCACTTGGTAACACAATCCCGTATCCTTTGTCAAGATTAAAGAGTAGCATTTTGTTGGGAAGGAATTATTTCAGTATGCACCTTAATGCAGAGATTATTGTAATATTTTGTACCACACAACCATCATAGGTTTCATTTTAAAGTGATTCTGGGATGAATTTAAAATCTGGAGTAAAGTTGGCAAAGCAATGTTGGAATATGTGTAATTTAACCAAATGACTGCCTAAAGTCCCTTCAGAATCCTTACCCCAGCAGGCTTTGCAGTTGCTCGGCAACACAAATGGCCCTGGGGTGGCAATAACTAAATCTGACAGCACTTTAATGGCATCTTCCTCTTTTAAGCTGTATGTTTATGCAGAGAGTAATATGCATTAACAAACATGAGCTGGCATTCTTTGGGGAAATGGTGCAAATGGGACAATGCTCAATCCTAACACAAGCATGAAAACCTGTGTAACACTAATAGAAATGAAGCTAGATGTAGCAAAGATTGAAATGTTTGGTTTTTAAAAGAGCATATTGACAGTTATCACCTAAAACTACAATAAAAAATGGAGTGCTTGAAATTTATAGATTCTTCTTAGGGCAGTTATTGATTATGTTTGATGATCAGTTTAATACACTACAGAACAAGAAGTTGCAGTATGGAATGATACGCCTATTTCTGGTGACTGAGAAGAGATGGTGGCAACTTGGTTCAGCAAGAAAATCCATAATTACCAGCAAGCTCTGAGATCTGTGTTTTCTAAACAATGGGCTCCAATGACACAATGACAATTTGATTTACAGGTAAGTTTGAAACTGAGCATGTTTCACAATATTATCATGAGATTCTTAAACTTTCCCCTTCATATGGGCTGCAGTCAGGCTCAGCCCAGG
Source organism: Chiloscyllium plagiosum (assembly GCF_004010195.1). NCBI lineage: Eukaryota > Metazoa > Chordata > Chondrichthyes > Orectolobiformes > Hemiscylliidae > Chiloscyllium > Chiloscyllium plagiosum. The sequence continues at coordinate 61,826,039 of NC_057716.1, forward strand.
AATGTAATGACATGACATTTTTTTAAAAAATGCAATAATAGGATATGGGTATCATTGGCTTTGCCAAGCATTTATTGACTATCCCTACTTTCAATCACATTGCTATGGTTTTGGACTGACATGTGGGCATAGACTAGGAAATGACAGCAGTTTTCTTCACTATGGGGCACTTGTGAACCAGATGGCCAAAAATTGACAATGGTTTCATGATCATCGTTAATTCTGGATACTTTTTCATTGAATGCATAGTCTACTATCTTCCATGACAGGATTTGAACATAGATCCCGAGAGCATTACCTGTGTCCCTGGATAAATAGTCCAGCAATAATACCACTAGGGCCTCCCCAATTTTACCACCGCAAATATGTTAAATAAACCAAACTTGAAAACATACTGCAATGACAGGTTGAACATTGTCTTCTTTATGATGACAGCCAATCAATTTGAGCACTGTCTGCTGCTAATAATTGAAGGCAGATTCTCTCTTACAGCAGACATCCTGTGTTCACAAGTATTTTACAGAATCGTTCCTGCTTCACTTATTTGCCTTATATACCCGACGCAAGCTCTGGAATTCAATCTGCCTATCAAGTGGATCTTGTAATTTAGAAGCAGAGTTTTCAGGACAGGTTATTTTTATTCTCAACAATTCTCAGTGGTTCATATCACTTATGTTGTGGTCAAAAGCATTGGAATATCGAATGGAGAATACAGCAGTTTCAGCAACAGCCCCAAATGGTGTGGGAGAATAGAGTTGTCCTGGTTAATACTTCAGAACATTCTTTCAAATCATAATACTCTGGAAGTACACAGGTTAAATATTTAATCAGCCAGGCACAACTAGTCCAGCAACTAAATCAAAAGATGCTTATGAACATATTATCAAGGGAAAGCTAACAAGCTATGTCAAGCAGGTGTACAAATTTTGGATGCTGTGGTGTTCCCCTGCATGCTGGTGCACAGTTACTGTACACATTCAAGACACTCCGACCACACTCTTGTGTGTGTAGATCATAGCCAGGCAGAAATTCAAAATGAAAATTGTAAACTGGAACATTTGACAAGCCAACATCTTGGAAAAGAAACTCCGTACGTGACCTGGATTCAGAATACATGTTTATTTGCTTACGTAAGTTGAGCGACAGGATGGCCATTGTACATTATTTAAAGGTATGTATCCTGACATTTTTAACTGTCCAAGATTACTTCTCAACTTGCATGATGAAGCAACATGTAACTGAAGCAACATGAAGAATTAAAAACTAGAAGCCCATGATTAAATTTTTAAATGTCACACTGAATGTATTTTTAAAGTGATAGATTATAGAAGTGGTGAGACCAAGGGCTAGGGCAGTCTTGTTATTTTATCTCCATTCACTCACTGTCTGACAATTAGGCACAATGCCATGGGTAATATACAATACAGTGTTTTGCAATCATTATTTGAAAAGGTATCACACAGCCAAAATTCCAACATTTATGTCCTTTTGTTTTTATATAGTTATTGTTATGCCTCACTGGGGTACTGGGCTGGAAATCAAGGCCAGTTATTCTCAGAACTGTCACAGAAGATTTTACAGAGGTGTACAAGCTCACCAATTTACCTGATTTTCAGACCCAGAAAGCACAGATTAGGTTTCTCTATTTAGCACAAATTAGTATTTATTACAAGTGGATATACTCAAGCTACAGGTAAACAATTATGAACTGTCAGTATATAAATCTTAGTTAAAATTCTAACTTTTTATTAACATTTGCTAATTAACCTGTACAGAGATGGTATTACATACCTTTGGAGCAGGTGGGTCTTGAACCCAGATCTCTTGGTTTAGAGGATATAATCACTATGCCATGAAAATGCCTGTCATCCTTTATGAATGTTTCCTTACAAATACAGAATCTGCTGAGAAGATTCTTACACTGATCAGAATATTGCTTTTCAGTCTCCCTTCTCTGACGCTTTCATTAGTTTTTAGGAGGCACAGAGTGTTTGGTTTGAATATATTAGAGGTGACTGCCTTATACATTCAATGCCACTGCTTCTAGCAACAGATTAAGGATGATTAAACTCATTTTCTTCAGGATTAAAAGTTGGTTTGGCAACAAAGAATAAACATGACTTCTGAGTTGATGGAGATTTGAAATCTTCTCCTTATCTTGTTCGCAGCCCCAAGCTGTTCAGCTACCTGAAAACCAATCACATTGTTGTTGGCAGGAAGAAGGGTTCTGTCTTCAATAACTAGTCACTAGTCTACAGACCAATCAGCTACTCGTTGCTAGCTGAATCTCCATTCACACACACCCTGTGCTCCAGCAGATCTGCATCTTTTCCTAATATTACTTGAACCAGCAGCTATGCAAACATTGCTTACAATGAGTTTCAAGTTACTTGTTTTCAAAAAAAAGTAGTAATACTCTAACAATCCTTAGTTTTTAAAGTAGTTATTTTCTGATTTTAGCTCACAATCAAAAATACAGAGAAATAAGAAGACACTGCCTTTACAATATGGTGAATGTGGCAACACTGTTTTACCATCTTCAAAAAATATTGCAGCAAATCACTCAAGCTGCTCCTTCAGCACCTTGTAAACAGCTGACCTGCAAGCCTTAGAAGAATAAAGCAGCAGATTTTTAACTATACCAAATATAATTTCACTTTCAAGGCACACATCACCCTGACTTGGAACTATATCACTGTTCCTTTAGTGTCACTAGGTTAAAATCTTAGAATTGCCTTCCAGACAACATAGTGTGCACAGATCCAAGTACTGCAGTGGTTTCAGCAGGAAATTCACCATCTTCTCAAGGGCAATTAGGAATGGACAATGAATGTTACTCTAGTCAGTGATGCCCATATCCCAAAAACACATGAACAAAAACAAATTTATTACTTTTATTGGTCAGTGCATTGAGTATAGGAGTTGGGAGGTCATGTTTCAGGTGTACGGGACATTGGTCAGACCACTACTGGAATATTATGTGAAATTCTGGTCTCCCTGCTGTAGGAAGGATGTTGTGAAACTTCAAAGAGTTCAGAAAAGATTTACAAGGATGTGGCTAGAGTTGGATGGTTTGAGCTAAGGGGAGAGGCTGAATAGACTGGGGCTATTTTCCCTGGAGCATCGAAGATTGAGGGGTGACTTATAGAGGTTCATAAAATCATGAGGAGCATGGATAGCTGAAAATGTGTTGCTGGAAAAGCGCAGCAGGTCAGGCAGCATCCAAGGAGCAGGAGAATCGACATTTCGGGCATGAGCCCTTCTTTAGGAATGATTCCTGAAGAAGGGCTCATGCCCGAAACGTCGATTCTCCTGTTCCTTGGATGCTGCCTGACCTGCTGCGCTTTTCCAGCAACACATTTTCAGCTCTGATCTCCAGCATCTGCAGTCCTCACTTTCTCCCAGGAGCGTGGATAGGGCAAATAGACAAAGTCTTTTTTCCGGGGTGGGGGAGTCCAAAACTAGATGGAATAGGTGTTTTAAAAAATTCTCAAGGTCAGGTTCGTAGGAGAGTAGTCTGACACAGAACAAACGACCAAGAGGCGAGTCTGCTAGAATATGAGCATTTTATTCCCCACAGCGTCGCCACAACTCAAGTAACATTACAACCAAACAATTGCCAGGCAATAACCATCTCTCACAAGAAAGTAATTCTTGCTGCTTGACATTCAATGGCATTACTCTCACCAAATCCCCTATTATCAATATCTTGAGTTTACCATTAACTAGAAACTGAACGGGACAAGCCACATATATATTTTGGTACAAAAGCGGGTGAGAATCTGGGAATTACACGGTAAGTAACACTCCCTCTGTCTCACTAATGCCATGTCTACCTTGTTAAGATACATCAAAAGTGTGATACAATATTTTGCACTTGCCTGGATGAGTTAAACTTCAAGAAACTTGACACTATCAAGGACAAAGCAACCTATTTGATACCGCATCCACCAGTTTCAACATTCATTCACCACTGATGCACTGTGGCAGCAGTGTGTATCATCTACAAGATGCACTGCAGTAAAACACCAAGGGACGTTTGATAGCACTGCCTGGAAAGACAAGGGCTGAAGATGCATGGAAACAGCAGTGGGAGTCAAGAAATCACATGCCGGCAGTAGCCGGGAAGGTAAATTAGAATATAAAATACTTACCACGTGAATCAGCAGAGCAAGGCTAAAAAACACATTCCATTCTGGTTACATACAGATAAGAAGATTCACACGGGGAGGTGTGTAATAAGATTCACACGGGACTAAGCAACACCTCCATTCCGGTTAGATTCACACATGTATTGGGACACAATTTTAACCCTTTCACCACAATAGGTTTAAGGTGAGAAGGGAAAGATTTAAAATGGACCTAAGGGGTAATGTTTCCATGCAGTGGGTGGTGGGTATATAGAATGAGCTGCCAGAGGAAGTGTTGGAGGCTGGTATAATTACAACATTTAAAAGGCATCTGGATGGGTGTTTGAATAGGAAGGGTTTAAAGGGATATGGGCCAAATGCTGGAAATTGGGACTAGATTAATTTAGGAGACCCAGTTGTTATGGATGAGTTGGACTGAAGGGCCTGTTTCTGTGCTGTATATTTCTATAATTCTATGACACTATAAATTAGCTTTACCTATTAAGTTGCTATGTTGCAACATCTGCAACAAAGCTCCTTGTTGCCACAGGCCTAAAGCCCAGTTGCAGAGCTACAATGGAGATCTTACATTTGAAAATCTAACAACTGTTTTATTTTTGTCCAACTGCAAAAACTTTCAGTGATTTCATGGAGAAAGCCATGAGGCAAGGCTTATCTGACTATTGTTGTTCTTCTTGTTATTCAAATAACTCACAAGTAAAAAATGGTCATAACATTTTAAGACGTGTTTAATGCTTTGTAAGTGGTATTAACCCAGACAATCATCTGTTCCTACTGAACAATCACCAGTTTTGTTATGGAATAGATGCCCTTGTTATTCACAATAATCCTTTGTAATGATATACAAGTCACCATATCGAACAACTTCACTATTATATCCCAGGTCAATCTCTCTGCAAGTTTTCTCTTGTTCCTTGCTTTGTGCTTAATATTTTATGATTTTCCTGGGGTCTAATATAGGGTCAAAAGAAACTTCCTCGAATTAAGAATTGAGAAGATAGAAGTCATTGTCTATGGTCCAATCCAGGCCATTCTGGTCCCTATTTAAGGCTGAACCAGATTTGATTATTCACAAACCGGCTGTACTTTACAATCCCAAAATGATATTCAACCCTAATATTTTCTCCAGCACCAATGCCACCAACCTTAACCTTGTTTAATATTGCATCTTTGCAGCTCATCTATTGGAAAAACCTTTCCTTCACCTATATTATGTTTACTTCTTGATTCAACTGTTTCAATGCTCTCTTGGTCAACTTCTGTCTTTGCAGAAACTTAAATTCATTACTGAACTTTCATGAAAGCTAGCATGGGACAAATAAGTTGATGAAAGGAAGACCATAATAACCATAATGACCATAGGTAATAAGGAGTAGGTCATTCATCCCCTCAAGCCTGCTCTGCCATTCATTAGGCTCATGAGTGATCAGATATTCCTCATGTTCACTTTCATGCATTTTCCCCGTAACTCGACATGTTCAAAGGCTAGTGTGATAGAAGTGGGTTATCTATTAGATACTAGCTTCAGGACTGAGGGACGTTGAGGAGATATTGTTGGGACAGTTTAATCCTGGTGCTCCAGTGAGTCACATAACCAACGACGTTATAAAGGGTTTTAAACTAAATAGTGAGGGCAACGGATAAAATTTTGAAAGGTGATGCAAATCAAAAAGCAGAGACAAGGCAAGAGACTAAGGTATTGTAATACAAAATGAAATTGACCCCGACAAGAAAGGTCAGAGGCTAGGGATTTAAGGGCAAATCAACAGAAAAAACAAGAAGTTTCATAAATAATAAAAAAAACTGTTTAATTCAGACTCTGTAACAGTTTGCATGTTATATTCAAAACAAGCAGATAAACTAATAGGGAAAATAGAATTTTTAAAAATTCATTTTAGATTGTGAGCTTTGTCAGCCAGGCCAGCATTGTTTTGACCATCCTATACCTAATTGCCTGAATGGTAGTTAAGAATAAGACCATAAGATATAGGAGCAAAATTTAGGCCATGCAGCCCATCCAGTCTGCTCCACGATTCAATCATGGCTGATATGTTGCTCAACCCAATTCTCCCACTTCATCCCAATAATCTTTGATCCCCTTGATACTCAAGAACCTATCTATTTCCATCTTAAATATACTCAATGACCTGGCCTCCACAGCCTTCTGTGCCAATGAATTTCATAGATTCACCACTCTCTGGCTCAAGAAATTTCTCCTTATCTCCATTCTAAAAGGTCTTCCCTTTACTCTAAGGCTGTGCCCTTGGGTTGTAGTCTCTCCTACCAATGGAAACATCTTCCCAAAACCTACTTTGTCCAGACAATTCAGTATTCTGTATGTTTCAATTGGACCCCTCTCTAAACTCAGTCGAGTATCACCCCAGACTCCTCAAATGTTCCTCATGTTAAGCTTTTCATTCCTGGGACCCTTCTCATGAGCCTCATTTGAACATGTTCCAAGACCAGTACATCCTTCCTGAGATATGGGGCCCAAAACTACACACAATACTCTAAATGTGGTCTGACCAGAGCCTTATAGAGCGTCAGAGGTATATCCCTGCTTTTATATTCAAGTCCTCTCAAAATAAATGTCATCATTGCATTTGCCTTCCAAACTACTGACTCAACCTGCAAGTTTACCTTGAGAAAATCCTGGACTAGAACTCCCAAGAACATCAGACTGCTGAATTTTCTGCCCATTTAGAAAATATTTCAACCCTCTATTCTTTCTACCAAAGTGCATGACCTCACACTTTCCCACATTGTAATCCATCTGCCATTTTGTTGCCCACTTTCCTAACCTGTCCAAATCCTTCTGCAGCCTCCCTGCATCCTTAATGCTACCTGCTCCGCTACCAATCTTTGTATTGTCTGCAATCTTAGCCAGAATGCCCTCAGTTCCTTCATCTAGATCGTTAAAGTATAAAGTGAAAACTTGTGGTCCCAATACTGAGCCTTGTGGAATACCACTTGTCACCAGCTGCCATCCTGAGAAAGACCCTTTTATCACCTCTTTCTGTTTTCTGCCAGATAGCCAAGCTTCTATTCATGCTAGTACCTTGCCTCTCACACCATGGGCTGTTACCATACTCAATAGCCTGCTGTGTGGCACCCTGTGAAAGGCCTTCTTGAAGTCCAGGTAGATAACATCCATTGGCTTTCCTTGGTCTATCCTGCTCCCTCTTTAAACAGATGTGTCACGTTAGCAATTTTCAAATCCTCTGGGACCCTCCTGATTCTAGCGATTCCTGAAAGATCACCACCAACACCTCCACTGTCTGTTCAGCTATCTTCCTTAGAACTCTGGGGTATAGTCCATCTGATCTCGGTGATTTATCCACCTTCAGGTCATTCAGTTTTTCTTGCTTCACTGTGGGTCTAGAGTCACACATAGGGCAGACTAGATAGGAATGGCAATAGTTCTTTCCATAAAGGATATTAGTGAACCATTAGTTACATAGTAGTTACATTAGTACTACACCACTGCCTCCCCAGTTACAATCAAATAGCCATCACAGAACAATGTTTACAGGATGACATGGATTCAGACCTGAATGTTGAAGGGGACATGATATATAAGAAGATAAGGAATCTAGTAAAAGATGCAGATGTGGCTTTTTATGATTAATCGTATTATTAGCATAGTACAGTGGGATGACCTAAGTTTAGAAAACCAGAAGGTAAAAGCAGTTTTGGTAGAGCTAAGTTATAAGAAAGACAAGAAATCACTTTTTGAAGGGGTGTACAGGCCTACTAACAGCAAACACATGGTGGGATGATGTGTAAAGGAAGAAACAATAGAAGCCTGTCTGAAAGTATCAGCAATAACGATGAGGAAATTTAGTCTGCACAAAGATTAGAAAAATCAGATAGGCAGTGGTAACCTAGATCAGGATCGCGCAATGCTTCCAGAATAGTTCCTACGAACAGCACACTCTGAGACTACCAGAGAGCAGGCTATACTACACATTGTGTTGTGCAATGAGCTAGCATTAACTAATTACCTTATAATGGAGGTACTATTAGATTTCAGCAGTCATAATTAAATTTAGTTTTAAACTCAATCTGAAGGAGAGAACAATGGGTCCAAGACTAATATTTTTAAACTTAAATAAGAGTGATTACAAGGCCATGAAAGCAGAGCTGATTGCAGTAAACTGGCAAATTAAGTGATAATCACCAGAGATGTAATTGCAGACATGTCGGGCAACATTTTAGAATATACAGAATGGACCCCTTGTTAACTAAAAACGTTAAATGTAATACCAAACTTAAAGAAAAACCATAATTGCACAAAGAAAAGTGGCAGGTCAGAAGAGTGGAAAGCATATAGAGGAAAACAGCAAAAAAGACGAAAAGGTTAATAAAGTGGAAAAACGTAGAGCATAAGAGAAGGCTAACAAAAAATATTAAAATAAAAGCAAGAATTTCTATCGACACTGTTAAAAACAGAATTCACAAAGTTAGCATGGGTATTCTAGAAAGTGAGTTTAGGAAATTAAACATGGAAAGCAAGGTAATGGCAGATTGCCATCTACAAGATGTACTGCAGAAATTCACCAAGGTTCATTAGACAAAATCTTCCAAATTCTCAACAACTACTGTCTAGAAATACAAGGGCAGCAGATACATCAGAACATTACCATCACCTGCAAGCTCCCCTCCATGTGCATGCCATCCTGATTAGAAATATATACTGTTCCATCAGCATTGCTGGGTCAAAACTCTTGAACTCCTTGCTCAACAGCAATGTTGGCATTTATACAGCAAATGGACTGCCGTGGTTCAATAAGGCAAATCACCACTTCTTCAAAGTAATGAAGGATTGACAGTAAATGATGGTAAATACGAGGCCTGCAGATGCTGGAAACCCGAGTCTGGATTAAAGTGGTGCTGGAAAAGCACAGCAGGTCAGGCAGCATCCAAGGAGCAGGCACATTGATGTTTCGGGCAAAAGCCCTTCATCAAGAATAGAGGCAGGAAGCCTGCAGAGTGGAGAGATAAATGAAAGGGGGGTGGGTGTGGGGTGAAAATAGCATAGAGTACAATAGGTGAATGGGGGTGGGGCTGGAGGTGATAGGTCAGAGAGGAGGTTGGTGAGAAAGTAGCAAAGAGTACAATGGGTGAATGGGGGTGGGGATGAAGGTGATAGGTCAGAGATTTACCTACACACTAGATCAGACAGCAGCTCTTCAACCTGACCTGCCTCAGAACCAAGACAAAATTATATGCAGCACTCATCAGGGACATGCTGTTTGCCGATGATGCTGCAGTTGCAACACACACCCAGCAGGAACTCCAGTTACTGATAGATCACATCTCCCACGCTTGCAAGGATTTCAGGCTGACTATCAGTCTGAAGAAGACGTGCATGCTGGGACAGGACACAGAGGCCGGTCATGACCATCAACGACTACGAACTTAATGTTGTCCATCAGTTTACGTACCTTGGCTCTTCTATCACTGACAATCTCTCCTTGGACATACACAAATCAACAAGAGGATCAGGAAAACAGCCTCAATTCTTGCCGGCCTCATGACTCGAGTATGGAACCTCCATGTCCTCAGCAGAGTGGGAGGGTTGGGCCACAGGGCGGTGGGGGTTGATTGATGTGGGTGTCCCAGAGATGTTCCCTAAAGCGCTCTGCGAGGAGGCGTCCAGTCTCCCCAATGTAGAGGAGACCACATCGGGAGCAACGGATACAATAAATGACATTGATGGATGTGCTGGTAAACCTTTGATGGATGTGGAAGGCTCCTTTGGGGCCTTGGATGGAGGTGAGGGAGGAGGTGTGGGCGCAGGTTTTGCAATTCCTGCGGTGGCAGGGGAGGGTGTCAGGAAGGGAGGGTGGGTTGTTGGGAAGCGTGGACCTGACCAGGTAGTCACGGAGGGAACGGTCTTTGCAGAAAGCGGAAAGAGGTGGGGAGGGAAATACATCCTTGGTGGTGGGGTCTGTTTGGAGGTGGCGGCAATGTCGGCAGGTGATGCGGTTTATGTGAAGGTTGGTAGGGTGGAAGGTGACCACCAGGGAGGTTCTGTCCTTTTTACGGTTGGTGGGATGGGGTTCAAGGGTGGAGGTGCAGGATGTGGACAAGAGCGTTGAGGGCATCTTCAACCACGTGGGAAGGGAAATTGTGGTCTCTAAAGACAGAGACCATCTGGTGTGTTCTGTGGTGGAACTGATCCTCCTGGGAGCAGATATGGCGGAGGCAGAGAAATTGGGAATACGGAATGGCATTTTTGCAGGAGGTAGGGTGGGAAGAGGTCTAATCCCAGCTCGTGCATTGTTAACATTTTTGCAATAAGGTTTGTGATAATGGAGCTTTGTGTTTGCATGGACACACAGAACCTTATCCACACTATATCACTAATAGTATTCTGTCAGTACTGTACTGAAAAATCCACAAACCAAATGACTTACAGAAATCTTTATAACTTGATTTGGAAGTTACTACAAATGATTGGTTCATTCAGTTTGCTGTAAGAAAGAATCCATGCCACAATTCATTTTCTATAAGATAAATACTCTGCACACAATCTATTTTTTGTAATTCCAGTTGGACAATGCATTGAGTGTTTGGAAGAGTGACAGTAACAATGTGCAGGCTGACATTATTTTGCTTGTGCAGTTTGTTTTCTTATTGCAAATTGTCTACATGATTAATGTATAGCACTAAGCTTTAATTGAAACATTCTCATTGTTCCTTCATTCATGTCAAAAATGATATACTATGTTCAGTTGTACCTATGTTTATAATTAGTCTGGGACCATGTGGCCATAAAGGAATTGCATTGCTGGCCCATAACAAAATAACAACATTGTATTCAACTGCTAACAGATATAATGTATATTTCTTGAGATGTGAAGAAGGATCAGCCCCTGATTTTTTCTTTCAAGCGGCACCATCAAAATCTTTAAATCAGTGTTGCCAGGAGGAAACTAATCAATGATATTGTTTTTCACAGAACTGAGGAACCATGACCTCTAAATCCATACAACATGCACTTTCACAATGCAAACATCCTTCCGGAATCACAAAACAAAACAGTGGATCAATTAAATGTTTCAAACCATAATTAGTTTAGGGGTCTTCAACAAGCTCTCTGTGTTTAGTGCTTTCTGTGAAATCATGAGGAACACAATGCAGTTACTTTAAATAACACTATGACTTGTCTTACAGAGGTTACACATGTGCAAACACAGCCACCTTTCCTCAAGAGAACACCACAATTGCTTGAGAAGAAATACAAATTAATTTTGGTTTCACAATTCTATATTCATACAATCATATTTTAAAATTACTCTACAGATCTGTGATAGTAGAAGGTGAAAGTAGCTATAAAAAAGCAAGATACAGAGCGAATAATCACTGAAAGAGATTAGGAGAAGCTTGTTGACCAAAATTGAGTAAATAGAGAGGATATGTGTTTGCAAGTCTGATTCTATACTTCTAGTGGTAGTAATGTACTTCCCCATGTATAAACATTAGGGCAAGTCTCTTAAGCAAAACCACTTTTCTTTAGGGTTAAATCCAGAACATTTCTCTTATAAACATTATTGAATTTGTTCATTATTTCTTGTTATGATGCCTATGACTATTTTCCTACATTCACAGTTACAACTGATACAAATGCATGTTGATAATGTCAATGTGTTATTTAAAGTAACTGCATTGTGTTCCTCATGATTTCACAGAAAGCACTAAACACAGAGAGCTTGTTGAAGACCCCTAAACTAATTATACTCAAGTGAAGAGTCAGAACTTTGTAACCACCCAAGTATAGATTGGCCATGGATGGACCACTGCAAGATTAATTTTTCTAAAAATAGCAATGAGTTGAATGTTAGTGTCAGCCAATCAACTAGTAAACTGTCAAGTATTTCCAATTGAAAAAAAGAACTACGCTTTCAAAGTATAACACTTTATTCTTTCTTGGGTGAGCGTTGATTATAAAACCTGTGTCCTATTTATATGAAAAGAAACCTTCAAGTCTTTTTTTAAGCCAATAAACATCTGTGATTTTGTATGGCTCATATTCAAATAGATGCTCATTTGTTAAGGGTAACTGAAGGGTAAGATGATAGTCTACTGGGAATAGGCCCTTGACGTCATTGTGTTATTCGATACAAGGAAGCAGACATTTGTTTACCAGAGGACTATGTATAGATTCATTAAATAAATCACTGTGCATCAGGGTTGTGTGCTGTACCAGGATGTGAAATAATCAGAACAAACAGACATGGTTTTAATGACATGATATATGATCTCTTCCACCTGTGTTTATTTCACTATAAATTTGCTTTTATTGGCTACAACTACTCCTTTGGCGCAATACCTTTTTGGTGCTGAACCACGTGACAAGCAAGGCTGAAATTAATTACAATTAACAAAGAGCAAGAGGAAGGAGGCAGAAGGGAGGTTAGAAAAGTGGGAGAGAAGATGGGAAGACAGGTGAGAAAAGGAAAAGGAGAGGGAAGAAAGGGAGAAATAAAAGGTGACATGATGGGAATAGGGAGATAAGGAAAGGTAACTGGAATGAGGGTGAGCAAGGAATCTTTTCAGGAGGCAAAGGGAAGAATGACAGAGGGTGAAGCTGGCATTATTTGAAGTAAGATTGAGGGAGGAGTTGATGGGGAAGGATGGGGAACTCTTTTGGAATGCAAAGACGTAAATAGAGGAAATCTCTTAATGGAGGATGAATTATAGAGAAAACACGAGAAGAAAGGGATGTAAAGAATGAAGTAGGGTAGAATTTTACTTTTTGGGACCTCAATGATAGTTTAAATTGGAGTCACAATCTCTGATTTCCCCAAAATTGACTAATTATTGGAAGGAAGGTGGATATCCAATTAAGAATGGAGTATGCAATCTTGAAGTTGGAGGGCCAGTGGGAGGGCCTCCAGTTCAAAAGGAGAAGAAATGTACAGATCAGATAAGAGAGAAAGAGAAAAGGCACGTTAAAATAATTGAATTAAATAAGAAATGCTTCAGGAGTTGGGCCTTCTCTGTGCAGGAGTGAATTTAGTCAATGTCAGACAGACAGGCTAACAGAAGCACTGACCAGGCTAAGCCCCCATCTTCTGCCAAGAAGACCCTTTTAGGTAGATGGCCTGGTCCTCAATATCTTTTGGGGGTCCAGGACTGACTAGAAAATTTCAGCTTATCCTTGACAATAAAACTCAATGAATCATTATCCTCAATTGACTGAATACTTTGTGCTTGAGGAGACGAGGCAGAACATTCTTCAGGCTCCAGCTACAGGGGGCTGGGCTTCATTAACTTTCAATAAAAGCAAAGCTCTTGTCTATGATATATTTATGTTTACTTTCACTGACTGTTTAAAATCAGGTACCTGTCATTGTGTAAATTGGAATTTAGTACAGCTAGCCAATTGCTTTGCAGGATAATTCATTGTTGTCTTGTAAGATCATAACCATGGTGCTGTACCTTGCAATTAATATTACTCTGACATTTGAAATGGAATTTTCTGACCTGCTTATTGATTTATAAGAAATAACAAATGTTTTTGGTCATCCCTAGAATCTAAGTTGCACAGAGTATTGGTCAGAAGGTTCCTTGAAAGACAATAATGAACCAATTTGACTTTCATTGCCAATCCAGACTATTCAGCATATTTCCAGTTGCTTAATCTTTCAAACAAAATTCAAATGCAAAACTGACAGTTGCTTAGAAGATTGCCATAAAGCACTGTGGACAAGCCAAACATATCCTAGTGGGACTTTTGTCCCTCACTGGGAAGAAATCCCACCCTTAGGAGACACTTACCCAGATAGCTTGGCAACTTCAGCAGTCCAGGACCACCAGCATTCCTAGTGAGTGCAGACAGGACTGCAGGCAAGCCTAGTCAGAAGGTGCCAGGACAGGGTTGTTGTGGCCCTTCATAAACTGGGGAGAAGGGCCAGGGGTAGCTGTAGGAGTTTAGTATCATGTGCTGGAAAGAAGGTGATCCTATCTTCTAAGGAATATACTCCCTGATGGACAAGAGGCATGCTCCAATGATCGTACCCTCTCACCCCTTATGTCCAGCTTTTTATTTACTCCAAAGTGTTTAAATGATTTTTCCATATAAAGTCTTTTATGGTATGAGCAGTTTAAGTATTTTGAATAAAGCCATTTGTACATGTTATGAGATATTCCTGGTATATTTAAGACTTAAACCCAGAGTCTGACCCAGAGGCAGTAGCCCTACTACAGTGCCTCCAAAGCCCTATATATGGGCAGGGTAATATTGGTTCATTTGAGCTTTTAACAACTTCAATTGACTTTGGATTATTTAATTACATATGGCAGGCAGTTTGATGATTTCAGTTCTTACCCACCCTCTGTGTAATTGGGGTGAGCTGAGGAGTGAGAAAAGCTGATAGCCCAGCCAACCAATCTATATGACATACTCCACTAGCAAAAGGAAACACAATGGGGCTTGCAATATCCAGTTCATGGAGTTCAAATTAACATTCTCTGTATTAATATGTACAGCTGGATTAATAGTTCAGTGATGTAAACACTGTTTCTTCCGCTTCAGCTGTACCAGCAACACCAGACTATTGTTATAACATTACAGCATGCTACAGTAGTTCTCAATGTAAAACTCAATAGGTTAAGTATCATCATTGGTGTTCTTACTAAGGTTTGACAGAATAATACAAAATATAATGTTATACTATAAAATTAATAACTTTGCTACTCATGACTTTGTTCAAGAGTCAAATATATGCAAAGCATATTGTCAATGCTAAGTGATCAGAATTATTTGCTATGTAGACTGGAAATACTCTGTTGTTTAGTGCCAAAATTAATCACCTGATAGCAGCTCCAGTTGTTCAAATGTTAGGTCATGGGCCTATGTAATTACTTTAATTTCATGAATTATTTTGAAAAATAGTGAACTCCATTTTCCAATTTTCCATCAGTCAATATTTTAATTCTATATTGACTGTTGTGTTATATTGAATCAGTTGTACAGGTGTGAATCCTACTTCTCTGTGAAGTTAAATTGTAATTTGTAAGTAAGTATGCTCTTATAAAGCCACTGAACTATGAGTCCACATTATTTTCAATGCAGAATCACTAAAGTGTTACTGTGCACATGGAGCCCACTTGGTCTATCATCTCTACATCAGATCTGTGAATGAATATTTCAACTTAGTGCCATTTGCCTGCTTTTTCCCCATAACCCTGCACATTGTTTCTATTTAAATAATCATCCCATGTCCTCTTGAATCTATATCCACAATACTTCCACACAGTGCATTCCTGACACCAACTACTGCCTGTGTGAAAAAGATTTTTCTCTTATTGTATTTATTTCTCAGCAAATTACTTGAAATCCATGCTCTTTCATTTTTGATACTTTTATGAGTGGGAATAGCTTCTCCCTATATATTCTATCCAGACTTTTGATTTTGAAAGTATATATCAAATCTCCTGTTTGACTCTCTGAGAAAAACAATCCCAAATTCTCCAATCATTCTTCATAACATGACATTTCTTATTCTTCAAACCATTGTTATCAACCTCTTCTGTGCTTTTTCCAATGCATTCTCATCCTGGAGTGTGGCACCCAGATATACAATATTTTAGGTGAGGTCTAACTGGTGTCTAATTCTGCATAGCCTCCTTGCTTGTGTACTATGCTACGATATACTATATTGTCTGCTCTCTCCATCTTTTCTGCCACTTTTAGTGACTAAGCAGTTGATTTTTACCTTCAAAATATTATCTAACTAACGCCCATTGTTACAGCTAACCTGAGAATGCAACTTTTAAAAATGATTTTGTGATTTACACATGAAAGAAGTGAAACTATCACGGTATTCGAACAGATGAAAGATTCAACAGACAATCAAGGTATTTTTCAATGTATAATTTCAGTAACATCACACGGTAAATTTTTGCTATAAATTCTGTGCCTTAGAATTGTGTCCTCCACTATCACCTGATGAAGGAGCGGAGCTCTGAAAGCTAGCGTGATTCCAAGTAAACCTGTTGGACTATAACCTGGTGTTGTGTGATTTTTACCTTTGTTTCTATGTTGCTTTTTTTTTTATCTTCAATGAGTTCTTGATCTACCCAGCCAAACCCAATGCCAAGAATCAGGTCTAGCAATGCCTCCTTTCTCATTGGACAGGTCACAGATTGTTGTAGAAAATTCTCCTGAACGCAATTTCAAAACACCTGCTAACACTACCACTACCAGAACACAATTTAACACTAGCACTATTGTTGAAATAATCACTGTTGTTCTTTATTTTTCTATTTTTAGTTTGAAACTGTGGTAAAGTTGAGAATTGACCTTTGAACTTTGAGCAGCAACTTGTTTTTGGAAAGGAGGAGAGAGCAAATAAACTGATGTTTGTTTATGGGCAATTGTCTGGAGAGATAATTGCAGGTTAATTATTGCCCCGAGAACACTACAGATGTTTTAGCACAGAAACATTCTAGGCTCAAGACTGGCAACTGGCTGCATGTTGAATTGGTCAATCACGGGCAGGTCAGTGCTGGTCAGCCAAACAAAGAGAATGTTAGTAAAAGAATGGGGAAAGAAAAAGTGAAGCAGTTCTGACTGGGGTTTTGAGGTCATGTGTGTTTTGAAAAATACATCTTAATGGTGTTGCTATGTTTTGCTCTCTCTCTCTTTCTTTCTGGTTTTCATTGCAGTTGACAACTTGTTGGTTGTTCTGATAAGAAAATACCATGCTGTAAGAAGTAAGTGAATAATCCTGGAAAGCTATTGAATGAGTTTGCATGGATCAGTGACTTTGGAATTCAGGACTTATAGTTTATTTGCTAGTGAACAACTACATTAATCAAAGATTTCTGAAGACTTGGCATCCATCATGAAACTGTTGAACTGGTAAATTGCAATTGTTTATGCTATTTTTCTTTTAAAATGTATCCTTTAACTATCTCTGCTTGTCTATCAATGTGCTTGGGCCTGTGAGATAACACTATCCAGTCTACATTTGCATAATTAAAATCCCCCAAGATAAATACTCTATAATGTTTACACCTCTCTGCAATGTTCTTTCAGATTTGTTTGTCTATATCCTTCCAACCATTGTGGGACACAGAGGTCATAAAAGCATTAAGATCTTGAAGAGAACAACAAACTGGATGTCAGAGCAGTACTCAATATGAACACAGACTCTGGGATAAGGAGAAAAGATCCAAGCTATGACACAAAAAGTGAACACTTGGTTGAAATATAATGATAGCACTTTGCATTGAAGGCTGTGTACATTTGAAATAGCCTTTTCAAAGAGGCATATGGAGTTATCATTGTTATGAGGACAATGTAGAAAATGTTAATAGACGAGACTGATGAGGGAAGTGAGGTATGATATTTGTGACCATTGAGTTTGATCTGACCAATGGAAATGTATTTTTACAATCCAGATCAGTCCTATGTAAATATTGTATTTCCATTGCAAATAATTATCGCAATAATACAATTGGTCATGGATCTATTATTGAGTGCTAGCATTTCATAACATGAAGTTAAAAAAATGAAAGATTGGCACGAATATGCCAATCACATCAACTAGATATTCCAAAATGCTATACAGCCAATTATATACTTCTGAAGGGCAGTCATTGGTGCAATGTAATAGCAAGTAAACGATCAGTCCCGTAATGGGGATAACTGCATTCTCCATATGATATATGTTAACTGAGTTCATAAATTAAGAACCCAGTGCTTATCTACATAATAAGACTAATTTTAACTTTTAACAGTGGAGTAGGGAAATCAGCCTTTGCCATGTTATTTCTTTCTCAGGATTTTAAATCAACCTGAGTCATTCCATTCTAAGTAAAACATGAGTAATTACCTCAACAAAGTTCACTCAAAATGGAGCTTCTGGCCATTGATTCTTTTTAGGTTTGTGGAACTTTGCTATAAATAAACTAACAGCTGCATTTGCCTGAGTAACAAGTAACTGCACTTCTGAAATAACCCATTAGCATAAAATGCTTTCAAATATCCAATGGATGTAAAAGACACTATATCAGCAAAATATTTTTCAAAACTTATAAGGGGTTCAATCAGAAATAGGTGGCTTACTATTTGCTGCTGAAACTAACAATGAATCTAACAGTACTCGCTCACATTTTTGCGAAAATGGCACAGCAGTTTCAGGCAAAAAACAGATTTGATTTGATTTATTTATTGTCATGAGTATTTTGTTACAAAATACAGTGAAAAGTATTGTGTAGTGTCACCACTATCTAATGTCATCTTAAAGCACAGAAAAATAAACCAAAACATAAAATATAAAGGCAGAAGAATAAAGAAATAGTGTTCAATTTTATGGTTCTTCTTGTTAAGATGCCTGGCTGAATGCTGAATCCTTTATTCCTAATGAAGGGCTTTTGCCCGAAACGTCAATTTCGAAGCTCCTTGGATGCTGCCTGAACTGCTGTGCTCTTCCAGCACCACTGATCCAGAATCTGGTTTCCAGCATCTGCAGTCATTGTTTTTACCACCTGAATGCTGAAATCCAAATGTTCTTGTCCATTTGACCAGTAGCTCTGTGAAAGTGAGATCTCACTCTCTGTCTCACCAATGAAATGTGTTAAATTGTATTTAGTGCAGTACTTATGCTCTTAATATGAATTAAACTTGCCACTGAAAGTTGTCTTTTCCAGTTCGCAGCAAGTAATTTTCTAACAGTGTAGCAAGTATTAATCAATACCATAAAATCTCTGGCCTTGAACTAGTCTATGGAATCTTATTCCTTTTGATTTTAATTGTTGAAGATATTAAAATGGTCATCTCTTCCACCTTTCTTCCTCTTAATGCAACTTTCTCTGCCTCCCTCTTTATCTTTTGTACTTGATTTGACATTGAATTTACCTCCTTCCAATTTATGCTTCCTTTTCAATCTTTCTGCTGTTACTTTAAGAATTCCTTGACTGGATTTGCTAAGATGTGCAGTTGTTTGTCCCAATTCCTTCACTGTGATGCTGTTGCTGCATTTGGTTCTGAAAGGGTTAAAACCAAACATTACCTACTATGCTGATGTCTTATGAACTTGTGGGCAAAAAAGCTTTACTCTTCTAAGAGGTAAAAACAATGACTGCAGATGCTGGAAACCAGATTTTGGATTAGTGGTGCTGGAAGAGCACAGCAGTTCAGGCAGCATCCAAGGAGCAGCAAAATTGACGTTTCGGGCAAAAGCCCTTCATCAGGAATAAAGGCAGAGAGCCTGAAGCGTGGAGATATAAGCTA
>NC_057716.1:61845779-61889644 GCF_004010195.1 Chiloscyllium plagiosum
CAACCCACCCTCCCATCCTGGCACCTTCCCCTGCCACCGCAGGAACTGTAAAACCTGTGCCCACACCTCCTCCCTCACCTCTATCCAAGGCCCTTAAGGAGCCTTCCAAATCCATCAAAGTTTTACCTGCACATCCACTAATATCATTTATTGTATCCTGTACATTGGGGAGACTGGGCACCTCCTAGCAGAGCGCTTTAGGGAACATCTCCAGGACACCCGCACCAATCAACCACACCGCCCGTGGCCCAACATTTCAACTCCCCATCCCACTCTGCTGAGGACATGGAGGTCCTGGGCCTCCTTCACCACCGCTCCCTCACCACCAGACTCCTGGAGGAAGAACGCCTCATCTTCCGCCTCGGAACACTTCAACCCCAGGGCATCAATGTGGACTTCAACAGTTTCCTCATTTCCCCTTCCCCCACCTCACCCTAGTTCCAAACTTCCAGCTCAACACTGTCCCCATGACTTTTCTGGATTTGTCCTACCTGCTATCTCCCTTTCCACCTATCCACTCCACCATCTCCTCCCTGACCTATCACCTTCATCCCCTCCCCCACTCTCCTATTGTACTCTATGCTACTTTCTCCCCAACCCCACCCTCCTCTGGCTTATCTCTCCACGCTTCAGGCTCTCTGCCTTTATTCCTGATGAAGGGCTTTTGCCCGAAACATCGATTTTGCTGCTCCTTGGATGCTGCCTGAACTGCTGTGCTCTTCCAGCACCACTAATCCAGAATTTACTCTTCTAAGATTCTGACATCAGGTACTTTTCAGAGTCTTTGTAACAATCTTTATTAAATCAATGGTATATGGGAAGCCCATATCCCATGAATAAATAAAACAAAATGTAACTTATAACTAGGAACACAGGATTAAGATTAATCTATTCATCTAATTGAGCTGATCTGCTATTCAATATGATCATGCCTGATAGCCAATTCATTGTCCTTTTCTTAGATGGCTCCATATCCCATTACATTATTTGTATTTAGAAATCTGTCAATCTCTTCTTTCACTGGATTCATTGACTGAGCTTCCACAGCCCTCTGGGCTAGAGAATTTCAAAGATTCATGTATGTGCATATGAACAAGGAACAAGAGTAAGTCATTCAACCCTTTGAGCTTACTCTACTATTCAATAAGCTCATGGTTGATCTTTTTTTAACCTCAACTTTACATTCTTGCATATTCCAACATTCTTTCATCTCTTTCTCACAAGAGGAAACACCCTTCCCAGATCAACCTGGTCAAGTGGCCTCAGGATCTGATATGTTTCAGCTAAGTTACCTCCAACTCTCCTAAACTCTTCTAGCTGTCTAGCCTTTCCTCATAAGGTAATCTGCCCATCCCAGATATTAGCCTAGTAAACCTTCTCTGAATTACTTTCAATACATTAACATCCTTCCATAAGTATGGTGACCAGTGCTGTGCACAATACTTCTTATGTGACCTTACCAATGCCGTGGGCGGCACGGTGGCACAGTGGTTAGCACTGCTGCCTCACAGCGCCAGAGACCCGTGTTCAATTCCCGCCTCAGGCGACTGACTGTGTGGAGTTTGCACGTTCTCCCAGTGTCTGCGTGGGTTTCCTCCGGGTACTCCGGTTTCCTCCCACAGTCCAAAGATGTGCAGGTCAGATGAATTGGCCATGCTAAATTGCCTGTAGTGTTAGGTAAGGGGTAAGTGTAGGGGTATGGGTGGGTTGTGCTTCGCCGGGGTGGTGTGGACTTGTTGGGCCAAAGGGCCTGTTTCCACACTGTAAGTAATCTAATCTAATCTTATATAACTAATGCATTAACCTCCCTACTCTTGCATCCAATTCCTCACACAATAAGCCATAACATTCTATCAGTTTTCCTGATTACTTGCCACTCCTGCATTCTAGCCTTCTGTTCTTCATGGACTAGGACACCTAGGTCTTTCTGTACCTCAGAGCTCTGCAATCTTTTATTGTTTAGATAATATGCTTAGCTGTTGTTCTTTCTAACAAAATGGACAGGTGGATCTCATAGAATATGAATTCCCTGATTGAGGCTGTTAATCTGGACCAATCAGGGAGTCCTGGCTGACAGATATAAACAGGAGTGTTAGGTGGGAGGGGCGGCGGCTTGCTGGGTCTGTATTGTCTGCACTTTTGTATGTAACGGTATTGTCTAATGTACAAATGTCATTGTCACTGTCTTGTCACACATGGAACTGGGATTTGAGGTTTGTCCTCCTCTCCCTGTAAAATGGTTGAACGGTAGGGTTCGGGGCCTAGCTTTGCTGCTCCCCTCCCTTGTAAAACTGCTGTCTTTTGTGTACAGCTGTCAATGTTTTTTGTAAACTGTTTTGTAACTTGTTTTATAAAATAAAAAAAAATAAACAGGAGTGTTAGGTGGGAGGGGCGGCGGCTTGCTGGGTCTATATTGTCTGCACTTTTGTATGTAACGGTATTGTCTAATGTACAAATGTCATTGTCACTGTCTTGACACAAATAAAGATTCGTGCACTTTGTGTCTTTCACTGTGTCTCACACCTGCACACACACACAAAAAAGAAGAAAAAACAAAAAAAAATTAAACAGGAGTGTTCACTCCTGCACACATACAACATGGGTGCTGGGGGAAAAAATAATAAGCACTACCGCAGTTAGGCGGTAGTGTGGGGGTAATAATAAAAAAAATTTTAAAAAAAGAAAAAAAATAAACAGGAGTGATCCTGTCATCGGTAGTATAGTGGTTGGTATCCCCACCTGCCGCGTGGGAGATCGGGGAAGAAAGAAACAAGAGAAAAAAGCAAGAAAAAAGAAAAGAAATAAATAAAAATTAAACAGGAGTGTTCATTCTGAGAGCTGGCTCTGAAAAAGCTGGTGCAGTGTCAAGGACTCTCCATGTGTAAACAAAAGGTAACTTGGTGCTGGGATATCAGCCTCTGTGGAATTATTTTAGCTGCCTTGGGCTCAACCCAGCAATAATCAGTCCAGAATTCACAACATAGCAAATTAATCTGTTCAAGGAGAATTAAGGATGGGTAACAAATGGTTGCTTATATCCCTGAAAGAATTTTTAGGAGTTCACTTCCTATTGGCAAATGCAGTTAACTGTGGTTAATTGGGAGAGCTGCTTTCTGGGGCATTGCTAATGAGATTTGACTCTTAAAATGGGCACCATCAATGGGCAATGGTTTAATTCTGGGTGGTGCCCTAACCATTTAAAGGTCAAAACTATCCCCCTACAAAGAAAAATGTTTTTTAAAAAATTAGAGATTCAGATTGATCACTTCATGATTAGGGCATTGTGCATTTGATGTCACATTTTCTGAATTTGAAATAATCTCTTATTCCCAAAATAACTTTTTTTTAAACTATGTTGCAGAATGAAAACATATCAATTACAAAAAAAAAGTAGAATTTTGAAGCCAGATAAATTGAATATTATGTTCTTTTCAGGAACAAAGTAATTTAGTGCCTGAAAGCTAAACCTCACTTTGAGAAAGGGCATCCTTTCTGAAAGCAGGCATGTCACAGCAGCATCCTAGTAAGTTGGGAGTTTCCAAAGAGGAAAACTTAATGTTTCTGCTGCTAATAAAACAAAGAGCTGAATCTTAATCAAAAAACATCAGTGACATTGAGTTTTTTGGAGGGTTTTTCTCCACAATGCCTAATGACATCATCGTGTATCTTATCAAACTTGTCACATTAATTATTTATCCTCCCCTACTGCACCTCTATCACCTGGTTCTGGCTCTTGATGAAAGATTGATCATAACACCAATATTTCCCTCAAAATTTCTGGCAGCTGATTCTATGGAACTTTGAATCAAGAAAGAACACTGAATTGTCTCCAGTGCTTCCAATAGATTGATCGAAGTATGGTCTATTTAGTCAACCATGTTTTGTGATTAGAAAACATTTGTGACAAATCAATACACATGTTGTTGAATCTATAAGCATAGTTTCCAGAAACTGCTCTAACCTTTGACTGTGGGCCTGTGATCTCTGACCTGTGATCTCTTGGGTGGAAGAGAGAACAGTCTTCAGGAATGCAAACTGATCATTCTTTTCTCATGTTCATCCTATGCAGAATATATAATGACTTTTTTTTACTGTCTAAATACAATCTTTGGTTGGATATTTTGTATTTCTGTGTTCAACAATTTTCAGCCACAACCTTTTGCTTTGTTAATAGAAATTATGCAAATTTCTGGGATACAATATTGAAGGCAGGCAAACATTTTGCTAAATTAGCATCATACTCGATTTAAAACACACAAGTTCAAGAAATTTGGTCAATATTTATTAAAGTGTTGAACTTCTACAAGTTATTGTAGTTCAGTAACATTAACAATAACATGCAAGAGCTTAATAAGAACATAAGAAACAAGAACAGAAGTGGACCTTATCCTTCCAAACCCTTCCTATTCATATACCCATCCAGATGCCTGTTAAATATTGTAATTGTACCAGCCTCCGCCACTTCCTCTGGCAGCTCATTTCATACACACACCACCCTCTGCATGAAAACATTGTCCGTTCGGTCCCTTTTATATCTTTCCCCTCTCACCCTAAACCTATCCCCTCTAGTTCTGGACTCCCCCAGCCCAGGGAAAAGACCTTGTCTGTTTATCATATCCATGATCCTCATGATTTTTAAAATCTCTATAAGGTCACTCCTCAGCCTCCGACACTCCAGGGAAAACAGCCCCAGCCTGTTCAGCGTCTCCTTAAAGCTAAAAGCTACAGGATAGGGTAGGGGGCTGCCTCTCGGTTGAATAATTTTCAGATAGTCAGTGTGGACTGGATGGAATCTGAATGCAGACTTTGTCCACACTGTAAAGATTCTATGAATTAAACCTTCATGTCCAAAGGATCATAAGCCATCAGTTCTGCCACCTCCACCCTCAGGTCCCACCGATGAGAGGTTTGTTGTATGAAGAGAGATTGAACAGTTTAAGCTACATTCTCTGGAATTTAGAAGAATAAGGGGAGACCAAATTGAGATCTTCAAGATGATAAAAGGTGTGGATAAAATAGACATGTAGCCGATGTTTCCTCTTGAGGGGCATTCCAAAGAAAGGTCATAGTCTCAGGATAAGGAAGATCAAATTTAAAACAGAGTTGAGGAGAAACTTCTTTTCCAAAAGGTTGTGAATCTATAGAGTTTGCTACACCAAAGTGCAGTGGATACTGGTATAGTGAGTAAATCTAAGGAGAAATTAGACAGGCACATACTCTCCTCCTTTCCCTTGTCAGTATTCTGCAGAGGTAAAAACAAGGACTGCAGATGCTGGAAAGTGGGGATGAAGGTGATAGGTCAGAGAGGAGGGTGGAATGGTTAGGTGGAAAGGAAGATAGGCAGGTAGGACAGGTCATGAGGGCGGTGCTGAGCTGGAAGGCTGGGCAGTATTCTGCAGAGACTGTGCTCCCCACCTCCACCACTCCCCCCGACTCCCCCAGACACCCTAATCCACTCCCAATACCTCCCCACACTCCCACAGCACCTCCCATGCAATCAGCAAAGATGCAATCCTTGCCCATTGACCTCCTCCATCCTCACTATCCAGACACACCTTCCAGATGTAGCAACAATTTACATGCTCTTTATTCAATCTAGTCTACTATGTTCACTGCTCACAATATAATCTCCTGTACACTGGGGAGATGAAATGCGGACTGGACAACTGCTGTATGAAATACTTCAACTCTGCCCTTAGATATGGCGCCAAACTTCTGGCTGCCACTTCAATAACCACAATGTCCTCATGACAACATTTCTGTCTCAGGCCTGCTACAGTGCTTCAGCAAAACTCAATGTAAGCCGGGAGAGCAACATTTCATCTTCTACTTAGTTACCGTACAATCTTCTGGACTCAACATTCAGTTTAATAATTTCAGTGTATAAACACCTTATTTTATGTTTGTTACCCACCCTCAGGTCCCAGTGATGAGGGGTTTGTCGTATGAAGAGAGATTAAACAGTTTAAGCTACATTCTCTGGAATTTAGAAGAGTGAGGGGAGATCAAATTGAGGTCTTCAAGATGATAAAAGATATGGATTAAAATAGACGTGGAGCAGATGCTTCCTCTTGTGGGGCATTCTAGGAAGAGAGGTCATAGTCTTAGGATAAGGGATAGCAAATTTAAAACAGATTTGAGGAGGAACTACTGCTCCCAAAAGGTTGTGAATCTGTAGAATTTGCTACACCAAAGTGCAGTTGATACTGGGATAGTGAGTAAATCTAAGGAGGAATTAGACAGATTTTTAGTTGGTAATTGGTTGAAGGGTTATGGAGAGAAGGCAGAAAAATGGGTGAGGAGCATATCAGCCATGATCAAATGGTGGAAAGACTTGACGGGCCGAATGGACTAATTCTGCTCCTATATATTATGAATTTGTGAACTTTTCTGTATATATTTGTCCCAGCACAGCCAACCCATTTTCAACTGTTTACATTTCCCATTAGCACCCTTCCAGCATTCCTCTCTCTCCTGGTTTACGATCAACCACCCCTTTATCTGCTTATCACTACTTTCTCTTATCTGCTTCTTATCACTTTCTCTCTCTCACCACCATCTCCATCTATTTGACTAACTCTTTCGATTACCCCACCCCCAACATCAATACCCAATATCAGCAAAAAGATGAAAGGTCACTGAACTCAAAATGTTAATTGTTTTTCCTCTTCATAGATGCCACCAGATCTGCCTGGTTTCTCCAGCAATTTCTGTTTTTGTTTTGTACAAAATAGTAGTTGAATCCGTTCTTTTCTGCCAACTTAAAGTCCACTACATAAGTCATTTTATCTTCTGCCCAGACAATATGATCCATCTTCCTTTATGTCAAACTGATGGATTATATGAATGAAGCAAAGAAAAACTTGAATTATTATGCAGTGTTTACATTAAAATCATTTTAAGTTTGTTGGATTAAGTTATATCCTATCATTATGTCAAATAATAATGAATATTTGCTAATATGACATATCTCATGAACTCATTGTAACTCAATTATGACTTAAGTTCATGAATTAATCACTCAGATTATGCAAGGAATTTTTGTCATTATTCCATTAATTTTTAAATTTTTTATAATGTAATATTAGTGCAAAACCCTTGCATGGCTATACTTATTGAAAACCTGCATTAGCATTTATTTTATTATTTCCCTTGTCTGCCTTTTGTTATGTTTTTGCTTGAATTGCTTCATTTACAGAAGATCAGATTAATATGAGATGTAATTTGAAGTGCAAACTGTACCAGGCAGCAGCATAATACATACAGAGCATTTTTTTCCAATCTATAAATAGGTTTTTGTCGGTCGATGGATTAATTTTGCACTGAAGCATAGACCTTCCACATCTTATTCTAAAAATAATTGGTATTTGCTCTGGAGGTTGACC
The DNA here is from genome assembly GCF_004010195.1 of Chiloscyllium plagiosum. NCBI lineage: Eukaryota > Metazoa > Chordata > Chondrichthyes > Orectolobiformes > Hemiscylliidae > Chiloscyllium > Chiloscyllium plagiosum. The sequence goes on from NC_057716.1 coordinate 61,853,165, forward strand.
AAGCTGAGAGCGCTCTTTTGGTATTAAACAATACTAGTCCTGATCAAAGTATAAAATAGGATGAAGCTTTAATGGTTGAAACTGAAAGCATGAATTTCATGCCAGGTTAATAAACTATGTTGAATATTGAGACATGTCTGTGTAAATGAGGATTATGTGTGTTAACTAAAATAAATGGCTTTGGATACGTTTGTTGAGGATGAATGTTGTCAATTTTTAACCTCTGTATGATTAAATTTGGGCGAGGTGCAATGCATTTATCAGCAGAAAGAGCACTGATTGTTTTACAGTAAATTAATAAGATCATTTCACAATATGATGATGTAATGAGATTTTAATTTCCAGGCCTGTTCCAAATTTACTTCTATTTCAACTCTCTTTGCATTTTCCAAGGACTGCACTTTCATTACCTACAAATATTATCCCTATTGAGATTACTAAAATAAATAAGTATACTAGAAACCTGGACATGCTGCTGTGCCAATGTTTGAATTGAGAGGTCAGAGGAAATCAGTGATTCAGGTTGGATCTCATTACAACAGTGCTGAAAATATCCAATGAAGAGGATCAGGCATCAATCATTTTCTCTTTAGGCCCCTTGATTAAGGGTTGTGCGCTTGGGAGAAGACATTGCGAGTGTTCAGGTTGTAGACATGTGCCAAGGTGGAGAAGGAATACAAACCATGGTGAGTGAGGGTGAGGTTTGTTGATTCTTGAGGGAAGGACAATCAAGCTGTGTGTGTGTGTGTGTGTGAGAGTATGGTTGGCAGTCAGAATCAATGCCACCACAAGACTTGCCTATGAAAGCCAGCCAGATAAACACAAACTTGCTCGAGCGTCAGAAACAGCAGCTCTCTGTTTCTGATGGTTGCTGAAAATGAGAAATGGTTGCAATATTGTTTTTAGAGGAGCTGCTGCTCACTGACTCAATGAGAAGGAAAGAGTCAAACTCAACTAATTTTGTGGACTGACCTGATGGAGCCAGTTGGCAACACCTAACTAGAGGGACCGACCAACAGCACAGTGCCCAAAGCTGGCAGCTGCTTCCTTTATCAGTTCTATAACCAGTATGATATTGCCTGTATTGTTCTGTCCAGAATTCTAAAGGCCACATTGTCAAAATATGAAAACCACTTTGAATCCAGCCTGGAAATTCTACAGAAAAACAGACAGAAGGCACTAGGATACCTAACCCATGAACTCCTTCAAACCAGCAATGGTGCTGGTTATTAATCACATGCAGAAAATAGTTAAGTTCCAGTTGAACATTATGAATTATTCAGCTATTTCTCATCACTGAAGAGATTGTTCAGCAATTAAATGTGAGATATTATGATTACCACCCTGTAGCCTTGAGAAAGTAACATGCTTTAAATTACAAACAATTCAATTTCTTGGCGAATTCTGTTTTCACATTATGAGGTTGAAATGACATTCAGAAGTTCTCCATTTATACAGATATCTTGTTGTGTTGCTTGGTTAGATAAGAAAGATAAGAGAAAAGTTCCACGCATGATTTGGGTGATTAATTCATGAACCTGAAAGTCATGACTGAGTTACAATGAGTTCAAAGGGAATAGAATGTAAAAGTAGAGACATTTTGCTAAAGCTATACAAAACACAGGTTAGACCACACCCAGCAGAATGTGAACAGAGTTGGTCCTCTGATCTAATGTAAGACATATTCACATTGTAGGCAGTCCAGAAAAAGTTCACTAGGTTGATACCAAATATGGAGGGTCTGTCTTATTATGGAGAAGCTGAGTAGGTTGGGCTAGTACTAACTGGAGTTTTGAAGAATGACATGATCTGATTCAAACATATAAGATTCTTAGGGGCCTCGAAAAAGTAGAGGATGAGAAGGTATTTTCTCTTGGTCGAGAGTGCAGAAAAAAATGACCCAATGTCAGAGTAAGGGGTAACCCAGTTTGGACTGAGATCAGGAGGAGTTTCCTTTCTCAGAGAGTAGTGAATGTACGAAATTCCTAAGTGGTGAGGGTTGTAAAGGTTGGGTTTTAAGTAATTTCAAGACTGAGATATGCAGATTTTTATTTAGTAAGGAAATTAAGGGTTATGGGGAAAAGGCAGAAAAGTTAAGTTGAGGATTATCAGATCAGCCATGATCTCATCAAATGATGGAGGAGCCTCGAAGAGCTGAATGGCCTATTTCTGCTCCTACATCTATGACCTTAAAAGTAAAAAAGTAAAGTCACCATAGCCCCAGAGGACCAGAGAGCAGTTCACTTAGAGAGAGAGATGACTAGTGGTGAGCTTAACTTGAGGGACATCACACCACAGTCAAGGGGTGAGTATGAAAGGCGGGACATTCATGATAACTTCACTGGATGTGGGAATTGAGCTTGTGTTGTTGTTATACTGCATCCTAAACCAGCCATCCAAGTAATTGACTCTGGCATCATTATCAACCAAGACCGTGACACTACTCAAAAAACAGAGTTGTTCCAAGTGTTGAAATATGTTGTTTGTTGGGATAGAGAAAGGGGTACCACAGAATAAAACCCAGTGTCTGAATTTGAGAGACAATATTCCAAAATACTCCATGTCACAATTCTCTGCATTCCAATTCATCTGCCCAACCACCATCTGGTCTGTGTTCTTGGAGTCATAGAATCATACAACATGGAAACAGACCCTTTGGAGCAACCAGTCCATGCCGAACATAACCCCAAACTAAATTAGTCCCACCTGCTTGCTCTTGGCCCTTATCCCTCCAAATCTTTCTGATTCATATATCCATTCAAAAGTTTTTTTAAACCTTGTAATTGTACCAGTATCCACCACTTCCTCAGGAAATTCATTCCACACATGAACCATCTTCTGTGTAAAAAAATTGACATGTGCTTTTTAAATTTCTCACCTTTAAAATATGCCTCCTTGTCTTGAAATTTCCTATCTTAGGGAAAAGATAATTACCATCAACTCTATCTATACTTCTCATTATTTTATAAACTTTTATCAGGTCATCTCTCAACCTCCTAAGCTCCAGTGAAAGAAGTCCCAGTCTATCCAGCCTTTCTTTATAACTTAAATCTTCCGTACCTGGCAACATCCCGGTAAATATTTTCTGAAACCTCTCTAACTTGATAATATCCTTCCTACAACTGGGTTACCAGAACTAGACACAGTATTCTAGAAGAGGGCTCACCAATGTCCTGTACAACATCAACATAACATCCCAACTCCTAAAGTCAAAGGACTAAGCAATGAAGACAAATGCACCAAATGCCTTTTATGTATCTGCACCCCTAGGTTCCTCTGTTCTACAACACTACCCTAGGCCCTCCCATTAATTGTATAAGCCCTTGCCTTGTTCATTGTACAGAATACAATACCTGTGATTTATCTGGATTGAATTCTATTTACCATTTTTTAGCCCATTGACCCATTTGATCAAGATCCTTTTGTAATCTTAAAACACCTTCTTCACTGTCAACTATGCCACTAGTATTGGTGTCATCCACAAACTTACTAACCTCGCCTTCTATGTTCTCATCCAAATCATTTATATAAATGACAAAGGAAGACCCAGAACCAATCCCTATGTAACACCATTGCTTACAGGCCTCCAGTCCAAAAAGCAACCCCCCACCATTACTCTCTGTGCACTGCCATTAAGCCAATTGTGCCCAATTGGCAAACTCACCCTGAATCCCATGTGACCTAACATTACTAATTAGTCTACCATGTGGAATCTTGTCAAACGCATTACTAAAATCCAAATAAATTATGCCTGCTGCTCTGCCATCATCAACTTTTTGGTAATTTGCTCAAAAAACTCCATCAAGCTTTATGAGTCACGATTTCCCCCCACAAAACCATGCTGACTATCACTAATCAATTTTTGCTTCTCTAAATGTCTATAAGTTCTATCTTTTATAATCACCTCCAACAATTTACCCACAACCAAAGTCAGACTCACAGATCTATAGTTCCCCAGTTTCTCTTTACAACCTTGCTTAAACAAAGGTACAATATTAGCCACCCTCCAGTCATCAGGCACCTCACCCGTAGGTATAGATGATGCAAATATTTATGTTGGGGGTCTTGTATTTTCCTCCCTTACTTCCCACAAGATTATGGGACACATCAGATCAGGCCTAGGAGATTTATCCACCTTTATATTCTCTAAGACCTCCCAAACTTCTCTTCTATAATCTGAACTGTTTTTAAAACATCAAAGTTTATTTTTCTGCATTCTCTAGAGTCCATTTATTTCTCCACAGTAAAAACTGATACAAAATATTCATTTAGTATCTCTCCCATCTCCTGGGGTTCAACATAAAGACAACCTCTTTGATCTTCTGAAGTTCTACACTGTCATCCTTAAAGTTTACAATTCTTTCAAGTTTTCTGCCATCTGCAAACTTTGAAACTCCCCCCTGCATATCAAGATCTAGATCATGTACAGACATCAGGAAAAGCAAATATCCTGATAACAAGTCTTTGGAACTCCACTACAAACCTTTCTCTCTTTTAAAAATCTATGCTAACTCTTCCTAAGCAATCCACCTTTTTCCATGTAATTGCTAATTCTATCCTAAATAATTTTATCTTGAAGCTTCTCCACCACTGAAGTTAAACTGACTCATCTTTGGTCTTATCCTTACAAACTTTCTTGAACAAGGCCATAGTGTTTGCAATTTTCCAGTTATAGAGTCAGAGAGCACAGAAATAAACCCTCTGGTCCAACTCATCTATGCCAAGCAGGTTTCCCAAACTAAATTAGCCCATTTGCTTCCGTTTGGCCCATAATCCTCTAAAGCTTTCCTATTCATGTACCTGTCCAAATGTCTTTCAAATATTGTAATTGTACCTGCATCTACCACTTCCTCTGGCAGTTCATTCCACATATGAACCACCCTCTGTGTGAAAAAAAAGTACCCTTCAAGTCCCTTTTAAATCTGTCTCCTCTCACCCTTTAAAATGCCCTCTAGTTTTGAAATTCCCTACCTGAGGGAAAAGACCTTTGCTATTCACCTTATCTATGCACCTCATGATTTTATAAACCTCGATAAGGTCACCTCTCAACGTCCTATGCTCCAGTGAGAGAAGTCCCAATCTATACAGCCTCTCCTTAAAACTCAAACCCTCCAGTCCAAGCAACATCCTGCTAAATCTTTTCTGAACCCTCTCCAGTTTGATAATATCCTTCTTCAGGAATGATAATATCATTCCTGAAGAAGGGCTAATGCCCGAAACGTCGATTCTCCTGTTCCCTAGATGCTGCCTGACCTGCTGCGCTTTTCCAGCAACACATTTCCATCTCTGATCTCCAGCATCTGCAGACCTCACTTTCTCCTCAATATCCTTCCTATAGCAAGGCGACCAGAACTGTACACAGTATTCCAAAAGTGACCTCACCAGTGTCTTGTACAACAACAACATGACATCCAACATATTGACAATGTCAACCATTCTGCCCTCTGGAAAGCTAGTTTCGTTTTGGTAAATTTGGGTGCAAAGTATTCATTTAACTCTTGAACCTTGAACATACCCCTGCCTTTTTGGTCCCTAATTGGCCCTACTCCTCCTTTTATCACTCTTTTACTATTTATATGGTCTAGAAAGCTTTGGGATAGTCTTTTATGTCAGCTGTTGAAATGGAATTTAATTAACAGGGATCTGTGACAGCAAAATAAATCAACAATACTCGAAAAAGAATCAATTGAACTGACAATATTATGAAAAAATATTGCAGCAGTTTGACTGAAACTTGAGGACAGGAGGGATCCAAATTATTCCCTATTTCTGGGTGGCATGGTGGCACAGTACTACTCACAGCCCCAGAGACTCAGGTTCAATTCCCACCTTGGGCAACTGTCTGTGTGGAGTTTGTGCATTCTCCCCATGTCTGCATGGGTTTCCTCCCACAGTCCAAGGATGTGCAGGTCAGGTGAATTGGCCATACTAAATTGCCCGTAGTGTTAGGGGAATGGGTCTGGGTGGGTTGGTGTGGACTTGTTGGGCTGAAAGGCCTGTTTCCACACTGTAAGTAATCTATTGCTCGCAATTTTATGCAAAGGTATTTTGTCTCCTTCCTCTCTCAGTATCAGATTTAAATTGATGACTATTGATTCCCCAGGCATAGTGGCTTCTTAATGTTACAAACCTGTGCTAATGTAGTTCAGCCTTGATCAAAGGGTGGAGCAGACTTAATAGGTCAAATGGGTGAATTCCGTTCCTATAATTTAATGTCTTATAGTCTTCTCGTATCCTTGCTGGCACACATCCCAGTTATGGCAATTAAAAGGAGAATAACCAATAATCCATGAGTAGGAGTTGAAATTTGGTCTCCAGAATTTACCATGGGGATTGCAATAAGTAGTAACCTAAACCCATTTACTGTAAAATAGGCAGCAGAAAGCCTTGGAACTGAACAGCCGACTACATCATTTCAAAGAACAGGTTATGAGTCAACCATATTGCTGTTGGTCTGGAGTCCTATTCAGACCAAACTAGGGAAGATAGCAGATTTCCTTCATAAAGAACATTAATAAATCAGATGGGCTTATTTTTATGAAGAATAGTAGTGATTACATGTTTGTCTTTAGGCTAGCTTTTAATTCCAGAATTAATTTGTTGAAATTCAGGTTTCACCATCTCCCATGATGGGATACAAAATGAAAAAAATCAGCCTGGGGTTACTAGTCCAGTGACATTACCATCATATCACTACCTCCCTACTCTATGATGGGGTTCTATGGTACAGACATTGAGAAGATCCTTCCATCTTTGAATGAGTCCTCTGGGGTGACAAATGTTATATAGTCACCAAGATATCCAATGAGGATTTCAGGAAAATCTCCTAAAGGTTTCCACAGAGTGGAGGGAATGTGGATATGCTACCATATCCAGAAGATTGAGACAGCAGCACAGGTAAGTTTTAGGGGAAGCCAATTAAATACATAATGCAGAAAGGAATAGAGGATAGTGATTAGGTGATAGGAAATAAAGCGAAAAGAGTATTGCGTGGAGCGTGTGTGCTGCATATTTTATGTAAAGTAAATAACAAATACTAAACCACAATCTTCATTGCTTCTTAACATATAGGTTCACAAAGCAATCCAAGTACTCATTATCTGATTGAGTATGTGGAAGATTTTGTCGAGTATGCAACATACTTGTTATTTACCTGCTTATACTAATGCTAACAAATATTCATTTTGAGCTAAAGAATAACATGAGGCGTGTTCGCTGCTCTGAACTGCTCTGAAAATCTAGTCCTGTAGTTTCATGGGACAAATAAAAGTGACAGCAGAATCTTATGGGGTTTGAATGATCTGGGCTACAGTAAGATTTGAGGCAGAAACAGGGGAAATGTCCAGTGAAGCCATTCTTGACATCAGGAGCATCTCACTGCATCTTTTATGCTTTTGAAGTGGGGTGAGGTGAGTTTCTTGCTAGGCAGCATGCATTACCAAATAAGGGGAATTAGTGCTTGTTCAACACATTATTGACAGCCCAATATTAACATTCAGGTTCTTATCTTACCAAACTCATCAAACAAGTTAGATGTTGACAATACTTGCAAATGGCAGCCAAAGCATGTACCTGGCAAATTCAGCTTGCTGATTTCTCCAAATGGTCTTCATGTTATACACTGGACACCAACATCTCAGGGTATATTCCATAGGTATAAGCCACATGTACCCCACATCCATGGATATTAGTGTCCAACATGTGCCAGTATCTAAGAACCCCCATGGCACTTCTCTGATGCACTTACAAGATAATTTTGCACTTCAATGCTACACCTAGGGCTGCACAAGCAACTATAACTATAACGCTACAACAAAAGACACTGTGTACTCAGTACTCATGCATCTCAGCTCATGGATGGACCAGACTACATCTCTGAGTTCATTGTTCACTATCAGAGCGTTCACTCACGCTGAACGTGCCTGCATACTTAGAGCATCCTGATCTTGTATTGCCTAGCATTTTTTGCACATTGCCTCCTCAGCCATTCATACCAGCTTCATATTACATCTATTTTATCCTGTCATACAGTACAGTTACAAAGGAAGTTTGCCAGTAAGTCCTAGTCAAGCCAAAGCCTTCACTTAGGAGGCAGCTTATAATACCACTCCAAGGTATTGGAAAGGGTCAGTCTGCCTCTTGGGCAACCAGAGGGTGAAAATGAGGACTGCAGATGCTAGAGATCAGAGTCGAGAATGGGGTGCTGGAAAAGCACAGCAGGTCAGGCAGTATCTGAGGAGCAGACAAATCAACGTTTTGGGCAAGAGCTTGATGAAGGCATATTGCCCAAAACGTCAATTATCCTGCTCCTCGAATGCTGCCTGACTTGCTGTGCTTTTGGGCAGAGTTAGCATCTTCTCCACACATGGGATGAGAAGCCAAATTACTAGGCAGACCATCACCTGTCTTGAATCTTTCTGCCTTTTGGGTGCTGTTTTCCTTTAGAAAGGAAAGAGAGAGAGAGTCAGAGAGAGAGAGACGAGCATTACAGGCATGTAAGTAGGTGACATAGCTGTTACTTTTGGTGCAAGTGGGGATGTGTCCTGAGTGAATGAATAGGCAGTGCAAAGGGCATGCAGGGTTAATAGTGTCAGGGTTGGGATGAGTGAAAGTGAGTGGGAAAAGATGTTGCAGCTGATAGGAAGGGTGGTACATGATGGGAAGTGGATACAGTTACAGAGCTAGCTGAGTGTGAGTTATCGTGGGGAAGATGGTGGCACCTATGCTGGCCAAATGGAGAATGTCATTGATCTTTTTCCTTCGGTGATGGTTTTATTCCTCTAGATAGTTGAATTGCTGGCAACTTCAGACTAGGCTGGCACAGTTCGGTATTATGGCCTCTACTGCTAGTTATTGGTGGGGGGCTAGGGGGAGTGGGGAGATTGGGAGGGGTGGGGATAATGTGGGAAGTGGAAGACCCAACTCAGCCCATTCTGTCCAGCAGGACCTCCAGGTCCCTGCCTGCAAAGTGGACACTGACTTCTCCCTGTCTGTTATGTCTGGGGAAAACATCAGGAACTGTGCCTTTCAGGGCAGCTCTGGATTGACACTACTTGCCGAAATGCATGACATGCTTTCAAAGATAGTGCAGGTGAATGGGATGCCAATGCAGTGGATACGCTGTGTCTCAAGTTGTTCTGGGAATGGTAAGATGGGTCAGAAACAAACATGCGTGACACATAGGGCCTACGTAAGTAGTTAATGAGGCAGGTTTGGTACAATAAGGCAAGAAAGCTCACTAGCCTCGAAGTGGAATTCCCTCTAAACACTTGATGCAACTCAGACTTAGCCAAAAAGATGTAAAATGTTGCCCTCAGTTCCCACAGTCAGTTCTCATTTGCAAATAATTGGTTCAACACGAGTTTACATACTGATGTTGAGTTTGCAGTAGTTGCAAGGAGGCATATTTTATTTACTTGCTTGTTTGAATATATTTTGTATTCACTGGCTCAGTTGTTGTTTTTAGTCCACTACTGGTAAGGATTTACCATTGAGTTAAACTCATCACAGAAAATGCAACATGGCATTCAGATTGTCAAAACAAACTTCAAAGCCAAGAATGCAATTTTCAACTTGGCACCAATTTACCAATCAAACTTGCAGATGCTTTGGGCTAATTTTAACCTACCACCCCATGGAAACTGTCAGGGTTAGATTGTCTGCCCATTTTATGTCTCACCTAATTGTATTCTACATTTGAAATTTAAAAAAAGCTGCGTATGAAAAACGCAGTGGATTCGATCACATCAGTCTGCCGTAGGGCAGGTTAAGTTAAAGTCACTCCCATAGAAAATAACAGGCTTGCTTATAAATGAAGGCCAGTTTTCAATAAGCGAATAAAACTTCCACTAAAACATGGGGAACTTTAATGCTCTGAGCAAGCTTCTATCCATTTTGGCTTGGATATTAGTAAAATGTGACAGAAAATTGCTTGCTAGACTTGGACACTGCCCATTGATGAGCAGGAGATAAATAGTCTTAAAATGGTTGCAATGCAGAAGAGGCTACTTGGCCTACCTTGTTTACGCCTTCCCTCTGTGGGTGGAATATCACCTTACCACAAATGTAATCTTGACGCAGAACCAGGAGGAAATTTAAATATAAGGGAGTCAGAATAGACAAGAGATGCTCCCATTTGCAGGTGACCTGGCTTGAAGCTGTTCATCATGAGAAACAGTTACTTACCCAGCAATGGGAGGCAGCAGATTAAATGTCCACATATGGAATGATTATGTAAGAATGTTCCCTCTACAGGGCTAGCCTGTCAGCTTTGGCCAGAATTTATTTAAAAGATTCTAAACCTCTTCAGAAGATTCCTCAGTATGGAAGTTCCGACATAATTCCCTCCCAACGTCATTACCCAACTCTGCCCAAGAGGCTGTCAAGGCTATAGTATTAGGAATTTGCCATCCTTAATTAAATGTGACACACAGGCTGGGCCAGTTAGTTGATCACCTTTAGGAAGTTCTTCAAGGTAGGAGTGCTGTCAGTCAATATGGGATTGGGATCTGGAAATGGTCCTAATGAACCTGCAATTATTTTCAAAATGCTCAATGTTGTACAAGCAAAATCCAGCTAATATTCTTTCTCTGGGTTTCCCTGTAAACTTGTGCTGTGAACCCTTGAGTCTCAGTCATTAATATGTGTCAAGATACGCACTGGTCCTGGTACAAACCCCTGGGGAGCCTCATAATACACCTTCCTTTAGGTTGAAAAAAAACATGTTCACCACTACTTTCTGCCTCTTGTCACTGAGCAAACTTCATACATATATTGCCACTTTGCCCTTTCTTCCATGCACTTTGATTTGGTTGACAAGTCTGTTTTATCAAATTTTCTTTTGGAAGTCCATATATACCATATCAACTGAATTGGGAGAGGCACTCCGAAAGCCAGTACTTCCAAATATAACCTCGTGCTGTGTGATTTTTTAACTGAATTACCCTCAGCCATCTTGTCTGTTACCTCATCAAAATCCTCAATCAAGAGCTCATCACAATTTGCCTTTAACAGATGATGCTGATTTCCCTTAATCAATCCATAATTGCCTAAATGACAGCTAATTCTCTCCTGAATTATTTTTCTGAAATATTTCCTACCTCTTGAGGTTAAACTAACTCTCCTGAAGTTATGGAATTATCTTTACATCAATTTAGAAAAAGTAAGGTCAGTTGTAGGTTGCAGGACTCCACAGTCAGGAGTTTAGGGACCAAATCTTGGCATGGGAGGTATAAGCTTCACATGTGGGGCCCAGAGGTGTACTTCTGGTCCCACAAGGAAGGCAAAACATATATCAAGAATATATCTTTTTAGAAATCTTCTGAACCCAACCAAACTTCATTTGGATTGATTCAACAGAAAATGTGCTACCATTTTGTCATTTAGGCTACAGAATAAGAAGTGCTAATTGATTCCATTGCATCATGGGAGTTAAACATGTATCTACTAAAAAGGACATTGCTGCATTTAGGTGGACAACCAGTACTTAGTGCCTACTCTGTTAGTCAAGATCAAGGAATGTCAATTCCAGTCAATCCAAGGACTGGGTGATTTTAATTGACTATTTATCCAGTTTTAACTGCAATGACAAGAGTTAAAATCAACCCCAGAGCCTGTTAATTCAGTTCTAAATTAAAAGTAATCCTATGGTTATGGTTCTGGTTTCTGGTACAATACTGAAAGCATATCTTCTCTATGTTCAAAAAGAAATGTATTCTAATAAACTGTAATCAAAAGCCAGACATGAACTCTTTTATATTGAAAACATTTGTCTGTGCTTTACAGTTTGTATGTTAGATATTATAAATGGCAGTTTCAAATTGGTCAGTTAGGTTGAAGAACAGTTGAGCTAGAAATGTTATCATCCAAAAATGTTTATTTACTTACATGACAAGGAAATATTTAAAATTGAGAGTTTACTTTAATAGTATTGACTCTGCTGAGACTTCCTGTAGATACTTCACATTGAATTCAATTTCAAAACTAATATGATTGTCCATGGTTGTCTTATTCTATTACTAAAATTTCAATGCACCTTTAGTTCTAACATTTGTGGTAACAGGAAATTGGTCTTTGTCAGAAAATCTTTGTTCAAAATCTCCAACAAGGAAATTTAGCCTAATATCTCTGAACTGAAGACAATCCATATTTACATTAATTAATCAAAGTCCCTCTTCGCATCCTGACAAGTATTCACCCACATTATGATTTCACTGGGAAACATGGTTCCATTTTATGGTTGTTGATTGTGAAGATTTCCTTGTCTTGAATGCCATAATATTTACAAAAATCAAGTCATTGAGATAAAAATAATGGAACTGTACTTCATTTCTTTTTAATAATATAGATCAAAGCATCATTTAAAAATATTCAGCAATGTTAAGTCAGGTCTATTCATGATTTAATGCTGTTCATTATACAAAATATTAAAATAGAACATTTTTGTTTGTAGCTCTGACAACTGTGATACGAAAGTATATTGATTCCACAATATGATCAATTTTGACATTTACTTTAAGTCTGAAATGAAAATGTTTATTTGAATATAATGGTCAATGTTTTTCCTATTGTTTTCCACAGGATTGCCTGAGGAACAGCTTCTTATAGATTGCTGGAAGGAAGACTTGTCCATTTGATAGTTGATCCATTCCACTGAAGTGTAGATCTTCTATCATCTACCTGGATAGCAGAACAGGCTCAGGAGCTGAGTGGTCCACTTCTCTTCCTACATTGCATTCATTATTCCTGCAGAAGTGTATCCTATTACTACCTACTCTGGGAGATGGTGTTAAGAGTTAAAGTGGGAAGCACTAGTGAGCACACCATATGAGTGATTGGAGCAAATGTAGTGCCATTAGGGAAGTAGGAAAATTCTTGAGGATTAGCTCCAGGATACATTCAAATGCTAAATTCACGTCACACTTATAAACAAGTCACATGAATTAAAATATTCATATCCTTAATTCTTGCATCAAACATGGGTGTTTTGTTTTCAGCATTTACTATTTATTTCAGATTTCTAGCATCTGTTGTATTCTGTGTTTTGATTTCTGTTGAATTGTAGTTGTTATGTATGTAAATATTGTTTGTGATATGGTTTGGAAGTGGTTTACATCGGGAAGTACAAGTGGGAGCTCATGCATTGGGAAAGTACTGTAAGTGATGTTTTTTGAGTCCCTGACACTGCAGCATGGCAGGTAAAAATTATGATCTAGAAATAAATACACTATCTTCCTATTCGATACAGGCTGAAGAATGGTTTTCATCCATATATGAGGGTCCATGTGAGATACTGAATTGTCCCCAATGTATAAGGATAATCCATATGCAGCTTAAGCATGGCATTTAAATGAACACTTCCACTGCTGCATTGTGGTAATGTTACTGGATTATTAACCCAAGGACAAAAAGAATGCTTATTACTCATGAATCTCACTATAGCACTTTGGGAATTTAAATTCAATTAAATAAACTTGGAACTAAAAAAAAAGCTAGCATCAGTGATGCTGAATGATTGTCATAAAAATCCATTTTGTTCACTAATGTCCTTATTCAACTCAGATTGGAGTAAATGTGTTTCTAGACTTAGAACAAAATAGTTGACTCTTAACTGCCCTCTGCAATAGCCTGGCCATTCAGATGTATCAGACCATGACAGAACAGTTGGACATAAATAAGACTGAATAGAGAACCTCCTATCAGCCAAGGCAATGGAAACAATATTCAGCTCAACAATGTTCTTCTGAGTAACATCTGGAAACTATTGCCAAAATTGGAAGAGCTTCGGAAGATCTGAGTTGAGCAGCAGTCTGGCAGAATCGGCAGAATTTAATGCAACATTGCGTCATAGAGGCCCACCTTCCCTTTTCCCCCAATCACTCCAGGGCAGTAAGTGTGTGAATGGCACAGGGTGAGGGGAGAGCACGGAGAAAAAACGCCATATAAGCCCTGATGAGTACCTGATGAGGGTGGTCCTGTTCTGGCAACAGGACTACCTGTTGGTGTAAAAGACCACCCACTTTGGTAAGACGCCTCTTTGCCCTTTCCAGTGAACCATACATCTTGCGTCGAACTCACTGGGCCTGCAAGACTAGCCTCTTATAAAATCCCTTCATCGCTCCATTGCAACTCAGATTCATGCACCTCCTGTAGTATCTATGAGTTGCCACCTCACCAGTGGCACTAATGATACTGAGAGATGCCGATCCGAGGCAGGCATCCATTCTAAAGGAGCCAGGAACCCTAAGGCCAATCATATAAAGGCCCAATTAACTTTTACTCATGTCATGGTGCCAGGAATGGTGATATGAGTCACCAGTGGCCTTCCAACCTATACATGTATCAAGAGACATGGCCATTAAATCCAGCCAAATCAGAATCACTAAATATTTTATAGTCAATGGCTGCTTCAGCACAATCTCTATATCTACCCTGTCAGTGAGATATCATAATTGGTGGTACATGGTTATGCAATTGACATTATGTCAATCATAGGCAAGAAAACTTCTAGCTGATTACCACCTACTACCTTCCCTCAGCTGAAGAATCAACATTCCCCAATGTTGAGCACCACTTGGAAGACATTCTGAAAGTGGCAAGGCACTGAATGCTATCTGGGTGCAGGATTTCAAAGTCAATCACTAAATGCGATTAGGTCACATGACTACTGACCAAGCTGGCTGAAATCTGAAGGATGTATTTGCCACACAGAGCTCGCAATAGGAGATGAGAGACTGACTGAAGGAAAAATGAAACCTACAAGGTCTCACTCTCACCAATTTGCCTATTGTTGATGCATTTGTCCATGAGAGTATCGTAGGAGTTACCAGCATAAAGTCCGGAGGAGATGAAGCCTCATTTTCACAGAGGACACCTTCCATCATTCTTTACCTATTATCAACATGCTAAGTGAGATAGACTAAGTACAAATCTAGCAGCTGAAAGGTGAGCAGCCATGAGGTGTGCTGGCCATAGGTAGTAGCAGGATGATTTCCATCTCAATCTATAATCCCGTGGCCCATCATTATAACAATGCCCTGAAATGTGGATGAAATGTGAAATGTAGAACAACATGCCAGCAGCAGTACTGAGCATACCTGAAAATGATATAGTAACCTCAAAGTTGCAACACAGAACTGCATAGATGCTGCACAATGGAAGCAGAATGCAACAGACAAAGCTGAACAATTCATTTACCAGTAGACCACATAAGAGATGTTTATTCTTATAGCATCCATCATGAATGGTGATGGACATTTATTTAACTGTGTGGAGAAGGTCTTCATTGATATTCTTATCCTTATTGACGATGAGGCTGGAAAATTGATGCATTTGCATCTAAATCGAGCCAGAGATGCTGAGATGAAGATTTATCCTGACCTCATCCTGAAGCCCAAAAAGCAGAGATGCCAATTGTCAGCCAATTCAACTCACATTTTAAATTCATTTTTGTAATGTGATGTATGCTGGCAGAGCCAGGATTTATTTCCTGCCTGCCAATGCCTTTGGCAATATCGTAGTGAACTGCATCCTTGAATCTCTGCAGTCCAGGTACTGTAGGTACAATCACAGACCTACTAGGATCACATTGTAAAGGGATTGTGATATAGTTCTAAGTTAGGCTATAGTGTCGCTTGGAGACGATACTTGGTCATAGTATTACATGCATCTGCTTTCCTTGACCTTCCAGATGGTGGATATTGTGTGCTTGGAAAAGATTGTCTGAGCTGTTGCAGCTAGCAGATGCTACACACTGCTGTCACAGAGCACCAGTGGTGGAGGGAGTAGCTCTTCAAGGTGGTAGATAGTGTGCTGATCAAGTGGGTAGGTTTGTGCTCAGTGGTGTTCAACCTGTTTAGTGTTGTTGGAACTGCACTTACCTGGGCATGTGGAAAGCATTTCATCATATCCCTGACCTGTGCCTTATAGGTGGTGAGAAGGCTTTGGAGAGGCTGGAGATGAACTCTGAGTTGCAGAATTCAGAAATTCTGACTTACTCCGAGAACACAGAATTTAGAACAGTGCAGCACGGGAAGAGGCCCTTCAGCCCAGCATGCCTGTGCCAACCATTTTAAACTCATTCCATCTGCCTGCAGATGGGCCATATGTCTCTATTCTCTACCTGCTTGTGCATCTGCATAAATGCCTGTTAAACATAGCTATCATCACTGATTCTACAACCTCCTCTGCTAGTGTGTTCCAGGCACCTTCTACATAAAAAAGGTTTCTCCCATAACTCCTTTAAATTTTGCCCTTCTTACCATAAACCTATGCCTTTTAGCATTTGATATTTCCACCTGAGAAAAAGACTCAGATTATGACTTTATCCATGACTCTCACAATTTTCTAGACTTCTATCAGGCTACCCATCAGTTTCTGATGTGCTAGTGAAGATAATCCAAGATTGTCCAAATTCTCTCTATAACTAATAGATTCCAATCCAAGCAACTTCCTGGTAAACCTCTTTTCCATCATCTCCAAAGCCTCTATGTCTTTCCTATAGTGTGGTAACTAGAACTGTACATAATATTTCAAATGTGGCCTAACAAAAGTTGTAGTTAACATGACTTGTCAACTTTTATACTCAGTGCCCTGACTGATGAAGGCAAGCAAGCCATCTGTCTTCATTACCACCTTACCTACTGGTGTTAACACTTTCAGGGAACTATGGACTTGCACCTCTGTATCTCTCTGTATATCAATGTACCTAAGGGCCCTGTCATTTACTGTATATTTTCCTTCTGTATTTGACCTACCAAAATGCATTTGCTTACACTTGTCCAGATTAAACTCCATTGGCCATTTTTCCTCCCAATTTTTCAAATGATCTATATTCTGCTGTATCCTTTTGACAATCTTCTTACTATCCACAGCTCCACCAATTTTCATGTTGTCTGCAAACTTATTAATCAAGTGACTTATATTTTAATCCAAATCATTTATATATTACAAACAACAGAGGTCCCAGCACTGATCCTTCCTGGTCAGAATGTTTATGTGGTTGATCCAAAAAGGTTTCTGGTCAAAAATATGGTGTTGATGATGTGAGACTTTGCAATGTTAATATGATTGAACATCTCTTCCTATCAGTTGTAGGTCACAAGACCATAACCATCCAAAAGGCTGTTTGTGTGGAGTTTGCACATTCTCCCTGTGTCTGGTTTCCTCCAGGTGCTCAGGTTTTCTCCCACAGCCCAAAGATGTGCAGATTAGATGGGTTGACCACCCTAAATTGTCCATAGTTTGGTTAGCCATGATAAATGCAGGGTTACAGGGACTGGGTAGAGGGGTGGGTGTGGGTGGGATGCTCTTCGAAGGGTTGGGACACACTCAAGGAGCCTCTTTATGAACTGTAGGGATTCAATGATTCTAAGGCAGCTAATTACTCATTTTCAGAGCAATAAGGGATGAACAATATATGCTTGGAAAAAATACTTCGCTGAATGTGAGGAGGAGAGATCTTCTTTGACTGCTTGTTAAAATTGTGAACTGTTTCTGGCCATTGTTAATCTTTTGATCATTGCCTAGATTCCATACCAATTTTCCACCTAGTTACAACCTTCACCAGGTCTCTAATTCAGCTCTCTACTGCTATTAATTTCTAGGTCTTTATATTTGAAAAGAAATGCAATAAGATGTATTAGCAGAGAATGGTTCAAACTGTGAACTCTCACCCCAATAGAAGTCTCCATCATGAGCAGGGGAGAAAAGTGTGAATACATAAGGAAAATAAAATTATTTGTGTAAAGCAACATTAAAAGATAATGTTTAAATCATAGCTTGTAATAGCATAGTTCTAAAAGAATTATGGAATGAGCTGCCAGATGTGGTGGTGAAGGCAGGTACAATTACAACATGAATGCGTACATGAATAGGAAGCATTTAGAGGGATATGGGCCACATGCTGGCAAATGGGACAAAATCAGTTTAGGACATATGGTTGGCATGGCCAAGTTGGACTGAAAGGTCTGTTTCTGTGCTGTCTAACTCTATGTATCTACCTATGTGCCATCAATTATGTTGTGCAATATTACCAAATGAACACTTAATGAGTTGTGTTAAATCCTCCAAACTTCCTTTTTTTAACCAAATTGAATGGCGTTAAAATGTTTGGCAGCTGAATTTGACATAATCATGCTAAACAATCGTACAACGATATCAGGTGGTGCCTTCTTCAGGCTTATCTTTCATAGCCTTTTCAGAGAAGCACAGCAGCAAGAAGCAACTATTATGTCAATAAGAATGTTTACATCTCATGAATTCCTACTCAGTGTCCAGTACAAGTCCACTCTGGGATATACTGGGAATTCAACAAATTAGCAATAATTGAAGTATGCAGAACTTAGGTTTACATCTAACTTAACGCTTCACAAATGTTTATCTCAGCAATTGCAAGTTCACTCCCTATATATTCAAAGCTCAGGCTTCCCAGGTCTTTTCTTTTGTTTACTTTAGCTTTCAGCTGCTCTATCCAGACTTAAGGACTCAAGTACAGTGAACAGACTAACAAAATCCAATGCAAATCAATTAAAACATTTAACATCACAATAGACAAGATTCCTAATGATTGCATCTAATGGTGTATAGTGGAACATTAAGTTGTAATTTATATTGAATAAATTAACAGATGTGTCAATCAAGTTTTTTACTGAGAAAAATATGGAAAGTACAAATAAAATATTTTTCATAATAGTCTGACTTTTCATATAATGATAAAATAAATGCAAATAAACTTTAAGGACTGGACTTGCCCATGTCACTAAATGCAAAAAGATATTACTATGGTTAAATGGTTTTAGGTCTGGACATTTCAAAGACAAGCCCAACTAATGTTAGGAAATGTTCTTTTTTTCATAGCATCTGAATGCAACCATTGGATAAGATTATGAATAGAGATTGACCATCAACAGATTACTGCTGATTTACTCGCAGCAGCTGCATTAAAAGATTTACACAGTCTTATAAATGATTTTGAATCATTTAGTTGGAAAGAGTAAGGTATTTATTTTCTGTAAAGATCTGTTACAGTTGTCTCCCTTGACTATTTACCCATTATTATGCCTACTAAACAGATTGTAAGTTGGAAACCACCCAGTTTCACTAACATCAACAATTTTCTGGCATTTTAATGAATTTAACTTTCAGGGTAGGAATAAATAAGCCAAAAACATTATTCAGAGCTGAGGATCTTAAGAGAAGAACTCTATCAAAAGGACCAAATAATACTTCCAAACTAGCTCTGCTCCATAGAGATACGGAGTTGACTTTCGAAAAATCAAATCCAAAGTATAATGGAAAAATGTGGTTAGATGAATGTACAAGCCTCCACCTCTTCTTGATAATGTTGATTATTCACTTTTCTGTCTGAGCTTGTTTGCAGCCAGCGAAGGAATGTAGTAACATTGTTTGATGGGTCAGAGAGAAAACCAGTTCCTGTGCTAAAGGGCCCAGTACAGACAAAGTCATCCATTAATTGAGGGGAATACCCTAAACCTAACCTTATTATATGACATTGAAGAATTGAAAGTAGTCTTCCTTATGATCAACAGCATGAGGATGACCTTTAAATAATTTGTTACTGGAACTCTTGAGCTAATTTTACTAACACTCAATATTCTGCAACAATCCCCAGAGTCAGAACAGAACACCAACAGTATAGTCTCAAATATTGCTGCTTTTGGCTGTAAACAATATTTTTAAGGCACTGTTGCGATTTGAGTCTATTCTTTTTGACCAAGTGGTGTTAATTCTCAGTTTCACAGTCAGGGTTATTACTGTCCCAGGCTGCAGAATCTTTTTGACTTTCCCTACACTAAGGAACAAATTCCAAAGCCTATATCCTGCACCCCAGGAGATGCCAATGAAATTGTGGTATAACAATTATAATTTTATTATCTCAAGGAACAGTTAGCGAAATATTGTCACATGTGATGTTTCTCGATTATTCTTGCTAGTCATGAATTATATCTGTTAAAACTATAAACAGCACTTTACCAGACTTCTTGTTTCCATCAAATTTCATTTAAAATATCTTGTTAATGCATTTTTATCGCAGGGAAAATGCATGCCAAAGAAAAGGAACATCAGATTGTAATTAATTTATTGATCAGTTATTCATTGGTTGGGAAGACAATTATTTTTTCTTAAGACAATTTTCTTTTTGGTCTCCAATAATCTTTAAGAAACTTGTTCAATATCAACAACGCTTGTTTTGTGTCCCATTACCAACAGCTTATTGCTATAGTACATATTTTCATCTCAGGATATTGATGTAACATCTTCATAATGTTCTCATTGCTTTCCATTTAGCACTTCACATCAATTTGAATTTGTCACAGATGCAACTCGGCAAGGTTACTAAACAGCACCTATGTGCCCATTAGTGCAACCAATGAGAAAGGCTTGAGTAGCAATTTAATGAGGGGCTGTCATGGTGCACTGGGAGAGGCTGGGTTTAGTTTGAATAGGCTAGGGCTGTTTTTCCTGGAGCATCGGAGGCTGAGGGGTGACCTTATAGAGGTTTATAAAATCATGAGGGGCATGGATAGAATAAATAGACAAAGTATTTTCCCTGGGGTGGGGGAGTCCAGACCTAGAGGGCATAGGTTTAGGATGAGAGGGGAAAGATATAAAAGAGACCTAAGAGGCAACTTTTTCACTCTGAGGGTAGTATGTGTATGGAATGAGCTGCCAGAGGAAGTGGTGGAGGCTAGCACAATTGCAACATTTAAAAGGCATCTGGATGGGTATATGAATAGGAAGGGTTTGGAGGGATATGGGCCAGGTGCTGGCAGATGGGACTAGATTGGGTTGGGATATCTGGTCGGCATGGATGAGTTGGATTGAAGGGACTGTTTCTGTGCTGTACATCTCTATGACTAAGTACATGTCATAGCATGTCTGGATAGGTTGGTTTAAAAATAACTAGCTATCCACTGAAAATAGCATCAGTTCTAAATTTCACTCCAAGTCACAAAACGCTAAATTGTACCTATTTTAATACAATGAATCTGACTGGTAATGCAGATGAACTTTGTGGCATTGATCAGCATGTGGGAACACGATATTGTCACAATCATTGAGGTGCGGTTGAAGGAAGGGCAGGATTGGCAGTTCAACATTCTTGGGAATAGACGTTTCAGGCATGCTTGGGAGGGAGGTGTTCGCAGGTGGAGCATTGCTTATTGATAAACAAAATCATCCCAGCAGTAATCAGTCTTAGAAGGATCTCCAAATGAGGCCATCTGGTAGAGCCTTAAAATAAAAAAGTGACAATCATAGAATCCCTACAGTATGGAAGCAGGTCATTTGGCCCGTCAACTTCACGCTGATCCTCCAAAGAGCATCCCATCCAGATCCATCTCCCCCTATCCCTGTAACCCTAGATTTTTGGTTGTGCATTATTCTAAGAGCAAAGACAAGGGTAGCAAGTACAGAGAACCCTGGATGTCAAGGTATATCAATTGTATGATTAAAAAGGAGAAGGAAGCATATGTTAGGTACAGAGCATTAAAAACAAGTGAGGATCTTCAAAAGTACATAGAGTATAGCAGGCTGCTTAAAAAATAAATTAAGAGGGCAAAGAGAGGCTCCAAAATATCTTTGGCAGATACAATTAAAGAAAACCCCAAAGCATGTTATATTAAGAGCAACATAATTACCAAGGAGAGAGTGGGACCTATCCGAGACCAAAAGGGCAATATGTATTTCGAACCAGAGGACATGAGCAAAGAACATAAAACAGTACAGCACAGTACAGGCCCTTCAGCCCACAATGTTGTGCAGAGCATTTATCTTAATCTAAGATCAACCTAACCTACACACCTCTGCATTCATTGCCATCCATATGCTTGTCCAGCAGTCGCTTAAATGTGCCAAAGGTGTAAAGTGATGCGCTTTTGGAGTTTTAATAGGGAAGGATATCTACAATGAATAGTAGATTCCAAGGGCATACTGGGAACAAAGGAACCTTGTTGGACAAGTCCCCAGATCCCTGAAGGGGTCAGCACAGGTAGATATACTTAGTAGTGAAGGTGAAATAGGGTATGCTTGTATTCATTAGCTGGGGCATAGAATATTGGAGCAAGGAAGTCTTGTTACAACTGTATAAAACATTGGTAGGCCACAGATGGGATACTGTATGCAATTCTAATTGCCACACTACTGGAAGTACATTGCACTGGAGATGGTAGAGAAGATTCACCAGGATGTTGCTTAGGATAGAAAATCTCAGTTATGAGGAAGGATTAGATAGGCTGAGTTGGTTTCCCTGGAGCAAAGGAGGCTGAGGTATACAAAATTAGGACAGGTGGAGATAGGGCAGATCATGAGAATGTTTTCCACATGGCAAACATGTCTAAGACCAGGGAGCATAAATTTAAAGTGAGGAATAGGTGATTTAGAGGGGTTCTGAGGAAAAGTTTTTTTTCATTCAGTGTGATAGAAATACGGAACATGTTTGAGAGAGTGGTGGAGGCTAGTATTCTTGTAACATTTAAGAAGCAGCTGGACGAGCACTTAAAATGCCAGGGCACAGTGGGCTATGGCCCACATGTAAGGAAAATGGATTTGTATAATTGTATTTGCTGGTCAGTGTCGATATGGTGGGAAGATGGGTCTGGTTTTCTTCTGTATGACTTCATGACTCTAAGGAGAAAGTGAGGACTGCAGATGCTGGAGATCAGAGCTGAAAATGTGTTGCTGGAAAAGCGCAGCAGATCAGCCAGCAACGAAAGAGCAGGAGAATTGACGTTTCGGGCATGAGCCCTTCTTCATGACTCTAAGTCACACAGCATTATGTTCTGAATATATTTCGTCAATCCTTCAATTGCCAGCAGAACAATAATGTGGAATTCCTTACCTGACACATTAAACAAAAGAACTGTGGTAATTCAAGGGGGAAACCAACTGAAAGGAGCATTAGAGAGAAGGAATGGATAAAATCTCACAATAATTTCCTACACCCAATAAAAAATATTGTCATCAGTAGCAGTGCTTAAGTGAGATTAAAATACATGGGCATAGAGATACATGATCCACTATTACTGCCTTGTTTGTGTGTGAGAAACAAAAGGATATATTAATGGCAACAAGATTTACAAAATTAACTTGAGAGTATATACCTGTAAACTGCTCCATGAATGTAATCATGGAATGTGTGAACTTTATTCTTTTGGTTTTTCAATTTCTATGACAATTAGAAGTTGTAATCCTTTATTACTTACAGTCGTTAACTTTAGTAAGCATTGATGTTGGAAGGAATGAATATCAAAGTTTCTTATTTAGCTATGTGAGACATCTATCTCCAAAGAGAATTGGCTGATCTCTTAGGAATGGCTAGATTTGAATTCTATTCAAGAGAAATTTTAGGCCTCAAAACAAGTCTATTTAAAGTGAATTACAGTTATTCTTTCCTCATTTATGGGATGTGAGCATTGCTGCCTGACCAGCATTTCATGCCCATCCCTAATTGTACTTGAGAAAGTGGTGATGAGATGCATTCTGGTACTGCTGCAGTTCATCAGGAGTGCTCGAGTCTTAGGGTTTTGACTCAGCAGCAGTGAAGGAATGGTGATATAGTTCCAGGCCAGGACAGTTTGTGAGTTGTAGGGAAACTTGCAAGTGATGGTTTTTCCATGTACCTCGTGTCCTTGTCGTTCTTGAAGGTGGAAGTGGAAGGTTTTGAAGGCGCTGTCTAAGGTTGGTACGTGATTTAAACCCTAAAGGAATATTTTAATCAAACAATGAGGAGCTCATCAGTTAGAAAGCCCAACATTGTACCTTTCAGGGAAGGTCCACTGAATTAAATCTTAGTCACACACTTAATTAGACAGAAGCAGGTCGTCCCCAGGATGAAGAACAGCTGGGGCTGAAACCAGAAGCCAGCATCTCTATTGAACAGCAGAGCCATCAGGAAGGCAGTGACTGTGGTTGGTATGACACTCAGCAGAGGCCTACTAGCATCACTGGGTCTCAGGTATCACAAATTTGTGATAATGGGAGGAGAGTTAACAAGTGGGGGTCACAGAAGAAGGGAGGAATAGGAATCAGTGGCAAAGACAGAGTAAGGGATAAGGATAAGTTTGTCAGGAGTTTGGCATTCAGTGGACTCACACTTTCCCAATGCAAAGTTCCTTGAACACACATTGATTGATTTTGAATGAGGCATTCCTACTGGAAACTCTTAGGGAACTACACATATTTGCTACTTGTATTCCCTACATGTCAAGCACTATCTGCCTCCCCTCACCTGCTGCTGGGTTGATACATATGGCAGCTGAAAATGTGTTGCTGGAAAAGCGCAGCAGGTCAGGCAGCATCCAGGGAACAGGAGAATCGATGTTTCGGGCATAAGCCCTTCTTCAGGAATCCTGAAGAAGGGCTTATGCCCGAAACGTCGATTCTCCTGTTCCCTGGATGCTGCCTGACCTGCTGCGCTTTTCCAGCAACACATTTTCAGCTCTGATCTCCAGCATCTGCAGTCCTCACTTTCTCCTGATACATATGGCAGCCTGATGAGGCTCTAAGATTGGCATTAATAGTCTTTTTCAAGGCCTCAAGTAGAGCCATGGTGCAAAAGCCATCCATGGATCTTCTCACCATGTAATTAACTGGGGTGGAGGTTACAGTATCTCCAATCCCCTGTCTGCTGCAATGTCAATCCCAGAAACCAAATTGTCTTTGGGGAGGGCATTAAATACCAACTCAAATTGTTGCTGTTAAGCAGAAATATTTACAATTTCTTGTCCCATATAGATTTTCTTTGTATTAAGCTAACCCAGCTAGCTCAGAGGTGGCTCCTAAAGTGAGCAGAACCCCTGACACATCTACTTATCTGTCAGCCAGGATTCCCTGATTACACCAGGTTAACAGCCCCAATCAAGGATCTCTTACTCTATGATCTATATCTGGCTGACCTCATTCCAATCACTACAATATTCTTCACAATGACTAACATACATGTCTCATCCAGTTCATGTACCTAATGAAGTGTGAATCATATAAGAAATTTAAAACAAAACTAGCCTCTTTCAAAACTCTACCAAACTTGTTCTGACACATTGAAACCTGAAAAATGTGTGTGAGCTATTAATGAAAACTACATGGAAGTGTTGAAACACTAATTATGTTCAGCTCAGCTTAAATTATCTCATATATACATTTAAGTTAACTATGAGCTGCTGTATGGAAATAAGACCCAAGTTTACCACTTCATTTTCGTATTGCATAGTGATAATAGATTTTTCTTTAGGCAGCTGCTGATAGTACAATTAATTATATATTTTAAAACTACACAGAGCCACATAATTTAAGAATGATACTAGCTTTGCAGCTCACTCCTGGAACAAGCCCTATATATTATGACTGCCAAATAAGACAGAAGGGATTCTAGTTATGGGGAGCCAGTGGCAAGTAGGAAAACAGCAGTTGTTCCTTGCATGAAATCACATCTGATGAAATATTACATTGTTAATGTGTTTCTGACTGCAACATAGTACTCTTCTTTGGGTAAGAATATATATTAATCTTAGTAGATATTTAAAATTATCTCCAGACAATCAGTGACCATTTCAAAAGCAATGTCTCCTCAGAAAAAAATCAAGTAGAATAAACTTTCAAAGAGTGGTTACTGGACTTGAAACGTCAACTCTGCTTCTCTCCATGGATGCTGCTAGACCTGCTGTGTTTCTCCGGCAATTTCTGTTTTTATTTAAATCTCTCAAAGATTGTTTGCCTCTCAATGTACTATCACACTTTTTAGGATCTTTCAAAGATTCAAGGTTTAGAATCTTTGCAAAATTCCCTCTATGGTACTGAGAGGTAGATTGAACGGGCAGTGGTGAGAGGAAGAGAAGGAAGGGAGAAGACAGGGAAAATGAAAATGTCAGGAAGATTCAGATGTAGTGGCAAGGTTCTAGTTGTGATGGTGGTAGGGAACACAGTGATTGAGTTGACTGATAGCAAACTTTGTGAGAATGATGGCTAGCAGCACTCCACAACCACAATGTTGTGTTAATATCCTTGATCTACACTCAAGAATACAAGAATTATTTGTGGAAACCTACATTATTTCTAGCTGCATGCACCCCTGCATTTTCTGTCAAACTGGCCAGCTCCAGCTGCACTTAAACATCTCCTCAACCAGAAACAGGTTCTGTTATAATGCACCTGAAAGGATCCAAAAGGGTTATACATAACTGAGTGTAGTAAACACTACTCACTGTGATGATGCCATGAAGTCTTAAGCAGACTAAAAAAGGGGTTAATAAGTTGCAGACCAGACCCTATTCTACTGAAATATGCTTCATATTGGAGAAAAAAGATACATTTCGTTGAAACTTTCCATCTTGCACTCAACGAGACAATTTGCAACAAATATAAATGTAAGAAGGGTAAATATTACTGTATGAAAAGATATCACTGATTGATTGGCAAATGGATTTTGACTGGTAGAGGCTTTGCCATGGAGAATGTAACAATTACATGATGATCGACAGTTAACTGTCACAATTTGCTCAAATTTTAAACCAGAAAGGCTGACTCAGATTAAGCCATTAGTCTGAGAAATGAACCAAATTGACTGTTTTGTTGAAATTGGAACAATGTATATGTATTTTCTTTCCGTGCACAAAAACAGGGCCCTGTATATTTAATATATGCAACTTCCAGTTTGCACTAGTGCTCTATTATTTGAGCTGACTGACAAACCTAAACTAGTTGTCAGCATAGCTCTTAGCACACTCGAGATTATTTAACAACTGTTGTCCAAAGACAGAATCACATCTGCTGTTGAACCCTATGTTTTGAATTTTGCAAGAACAGTTTGGTTGGGTCTGGGAAGATAAGAATTGGAGTAGACCATTCAGTAACTCAATCCTCTTCCATCATTCAATGAAATCATGGCTGATCTGGGCTGAACTCCATATATCTGTTTTTGCACACATCCCTTAATACTTTTAAGTCACAAAAATGTATCTCTGATTTAAAATTAACAACAGATATAACCCACTGTCATTTGTGGAAGAGAATTCTTCCTAACATCTCTCCTGAATGGTCTGGCCCGAACTCTCAGACGATGACTCCCTAGTTCTGGAATCCACCCACCAGTGGAAATTTTATTTTAATTCGCTCATGGGATGACGGCATTGCTGGTAAACCAACATTTATTACCCATCCCTAATTGCTCAGAGGGAAATTAAGAGTCAACCACGTTGATGTAGGTCTGGAGTCACATGCAAGCCAGACCAGGCAAGGATGTCACTTCCTTTGCTAAAGGGCATAATCAAAGGATTCATGGTTATCATTAAACTCTTAACTCCAGATTTTTATTGAATTGATTTTCCACCATCTACTGTGGCAGGTTTCAAACCTAGGGCTCCTAGAACTACATTACCTGGGTCCCTGGATTAACAGTGCAGTGATCATACTACTAGGCTAACATCTCCCCCTATTTATTAGGAAATAGTTTATCATTATTTCTTCTGCCTTTTCCTGTTAGAATATTGATGACTTCAATCAAATAACCTCTCAACCTTCTAAACTCTGGAAAAAATAGACTTAATTTGTACAATCTCTCCCCATAACGTACCTCCCAAAGTCCAGCTATTATTTTTGTAAACCTATGTTGTACTCTATCCAAGACCAATGCATCTTTTCTAAGATGTGTTGCCCAAATCTGCTCACACTACTCCAAGTGGGGTCTAACCAGGGTTTGGTGAGGCAAAAGTGAGAACTGCAGATGCTGGAAATTAGAGTCAAGATTAGAGTGATGCTGGAAAAGCGCAGCAGGTCAGGCAGCATCCGAGGAGCAGGAAAATCGATATTTCAGACAGGAGCCCTTCATCAGGAGCTGATGAAGGGTTCCTGCCCAAAACATTGATTTTCCTGTTTCTCAGATGCTGCCTGACCTGCTGTGCTTTTAGCACCACTCTCATCCTAACCAGGGTTTGGTCAGTACCACAAACAGCCTAAAGATAAACTCGTCGGTAATGATCCATCAATCTTTGAATTTATGTCCAACATAGACAGCATCACATAAACGTTGAAATTCAGCAATACTTAAGTTTTGCATTACTGAACGACCATTTGTAAACTCCACATTGAACGTGCACAAGATCCTTCCAGTTAGACTAAGAAAGGTATATCATCATCCGTGCCATACTATTTCAGAAGTTTGAAGGGGTCTTCACAGAAAACAGATTCCTTAAGCAAAGGGCCTCAAGTCTGTGTTAGACAGGCTCTCAAAACTTACAGTCTTTCCTTTTGTGCGGCTCTGTATTTTAAGCCCATAATATGCATGCAGTTCTTCCATGACCTATCAGGTGCTAATTTAGCCCTCAGGAACCTGACATGGTAGTATCAATTTGTAGCCCATAGATTCGATGGGTTGAACGCCTGTTTCTGTGTTGCAACATTCCAAGACTCATACTGTAGCTGCCACTCTTTCCCTTAAGGCATAATATTAAAAATGCTTCTAGCAGCATCCCAGTTGTTTTCACCATTCACTTAATCAACTTGATATAATTTGACAACTAGTTAATGCCCCCCAGCATTATTTATACTGGAATAAGAAACTAGAAAATTAACAGTAAGTATAGATATATGCTGAACACTAAGGGGATGATTAATATAATATTGGCTAGATAATGTATGATCGTTTTCCTTGTATTACTTTCAAAATAAAACCAATTCTTGCAAAAATCATTAAAAATTGATCAAAATAATGTATTTAATATAAATCTAAAGTTCTTATAATATATAATAGAATAATTACGTTGCTTCATAATTAACAATTTGCTCATAAAAGCACAAGATGGAATTTTCTTTAAGCCCTTCTCTATGCCTGAAATTGGGACCCTGCATGGGCTGTCTTCCTAATGGGATGCCCCAAGGCAAGACCAAAATTGGATAACAGCCTTCATTAACATTTTTTGGCTGTGCTGCTTGTGCCTGTTATGCTTCCCTAAGTAGTACAGTCATTTTAAAAATGGAGCTCATTTTGCTTGTCTCACCAGCAGCAGCTTAAGTTCTACGTGGAGGATGAGTTGCAGAGGTGGAGTTGATAATTCTATGGAATTGGGAGACCACACTGCTCTGATTGGTTTCACAGAAACATTTTTAAAAAATATTAAAGTTATTTTTTGAATTGCTCAATTAGATTTCGAGTGATAAGAAAACACAAATCTGAAGACAAAAAGCAAAAGTTTTGAAAGGATAAAAATGTAATACCAATAAATAGAAAGTTAACAATGATAGGGATTACATTCAGATGTTGTCATATAAATAGATACATCCTCTTCCAATATCATGATTGACAGATAGTAAAGAAAAAAGATGGTTGGTATTTGACATGAAGTAAACACAAGTTATTAACGTATTGGCATTTCAGTATAATGGCATACTTTATAGTTAACTAAAGGCCTCCAAAATTGTAATGTCTAATATTCAACTCATATGATGATAGTACTTTGAAACAGTCTGTTGAGATGCTGTAAGTACACAGAGCTTCACATCTATATTTCAGAGTGGCACTTGGGCATCATCAATCAACATAGTCTGCTATCAGATTATTGTATAGAATGGAAAGCTCTATTGATGGAATCAATTTCATTTCTCTTACAACATTAAATATGACAGGACAGGATTGAAATGTTTTACATTCCCTCTATGAACCAGCATAAGAATTGTCACAGCAAATCTTCAGGATCTAAAATTTGGTGGTGGGGTGAAATGGGTGAGATGGGTGCTGGAGCTAGAAATTGATGGACATCCAAATGGCAAAACTTTATTCATTGAAAATTGCACATTAAAGATCTGATATTAATCATGCCTCCCCAGATGAATCCATGCACACAGTCAAAATAGAATTGAGGCTTACCAATAAAAAAATCATGATTTTCTGTATGTTCCAATTTGAGTCTCTCATTTGAATAGATAAGAGGGGTATCCTCCAGAAGCCAGCAGGGACCTTCTTTTAATATGCATATCTGGTTCCAATGTTACCGTCAGGGCATGACTGTAATTTTAATCAGAAACCTGCATTGAAAGGCCTGTGTGGGTTCCCCACAGTTTAATTTGTAGCCTGTTCGGGGAAGCCAAAAAAGGAAAATAGATTTCCTTTGTTTAAAACAAATCTTTGCTCACGAGACTAGTCAGAGTAGGAGCACACCCTCAACATTCAGAGCAGGCTTATGTCTCCTTTGCTGTAGATTTTATCCTTTTCCTCAACTGTGTTGGTTCCCCCAAATGTTCTTTTAATCAATTGGACAGGACTATTCTTTCACGTATTTAGCAGTTCACGATACTCCTTAGCCTGGTGCATGTAGCAACCATTGATATTTACCTCCCAGATGCAGACAGTAGTCTAAATGGCTAAGCAGATTAAAATATCCACCATAACACCCTGCTGCAGTTCACACAGTTTGCTCTCCACCTCAGGCCCCGCTCACATAATTATTTTGCTAAATTATAATTGGGACTTATATTTTGGTGAAATAGAGTACATGCATAAGAAGAGATTTTCCCAAGTATGCCCTGTCCATAAAAGGCAGCCAAAATCCAATCCAGCTATTTCCAACTCATCAGCTACTCTTAATCAACAAAGTGTTGGAAGATGTCATTGATAGCACTATCAAGTGGCACTTACAAATAACATGATCATTCATGATTATTTAGGGTGTCACCAAGAACATTTGACTCCCTGCCTCAGTGCAACCTTGATACCGCCATTGACAGAAGAGCTGAATGCTAGAGGTGAGGTGAGCATGACAACTATTGACATAAAGGTAGTATTTGGTTGATTATGCTCTCCTGAAACTTTTTTTTAAAATTGAGTCAATAGGAGTCAGGGGAATAACATGGAATAAGACAACACTTACGTTGAAAAGACTCTAATAGTTCCTTTACACCGATAATACAAGCTCCAGTCCAGTCAATAAGGTGTAATGCAAACTTTATGATTATTCAACTTTAGGTCTTAATGGATAATTTGGAGTGATCATTAACAAATTGCTTCTGAGTGTTTGGGATAATATCTCAAGTGTGCACATCATTTTTTTGCATATTGTGTCTATAAATAATGAAGAGAAGGATCATTTATACACAACAAAGGCTCAAACAAGCAATGTTCACAGCATTTTTCAGACTTTATTTAAATGCCTCAGGAATGTTAGACCTAATTTATTGCCCATCAGAAATGACTGACTACTTAAGGGAGCATTTTTTCTGTATTCAGAAGCAAAGAAAGAAACTGTTTGCATTATTGCAAGACAACCTCCAAACACGATCTCAAACACAAAACCTCACCAAGAATGAACATATGTCAATATTAGGACTGAAGGTGCTTCTCTTCAGCACTGTGCTAATCCATTGCCTTCCCTTGTTGTTATTTGTAGGTGTTCCAGCAAAGGTGAGATTAAGGTCCAGGGAAGCTAGTTCTGTTTGTCCACCTCTTATACTTCTGTCATTAGGCCCTCAAAGGGAATCACACCTCTGGGAGCAATTATGGGCACATTTGGTATTTAAGCTCTGCCTTTTCCCATCTCTTTATCAGGTTGGTTTGCACAATCTGAATGTCCAACAGGATGCTGATCATCTTGCCATGCAATTTACAACTGGATTATCTTGAAAGCTTGGTGATGGGCTGTAATTCTGCCTCATGAAACTTCATTTTCTTCAGTAGGAGTGTCAGGTGATAGGCCTGCAGATGGCACATAAGTTCTGTGGTGACAGAGTGGAACTTGCATCTTTTTGACTTTGGTTGAATTAAATTCTAAGTGGGAAGGCCCAAGCTCCACATTCTCCTTCCGCCATCAATTGAGGCCCTTAACTGATCAACTTAATGGCCTGATCCCAGCTGGGCTGCAATTATTTCAGCTCCAGATGGAACGCGAAAACATGGCCTTTCTAAATGGTTAACCAACACATACATGCTGTTAGTTGGTGTGTAGTCTCTTGATCTGCACTAATCTGTGCACAATAACTGTCTGAACCTTAGAAGAGGTGCTAGGCTTTCTCATCTCAATGGGCTGTGGGTTTTCTGTGTACAAGTTCTCCTGCTTTCAGGCTTATGTCCAAAACAGAAAATCCTGGCCCATATTCCGTTTAAGGTTAACTAGCTTGTCTTATACTGTGGCTTTCCATGAAACTAAGCTATTGATATAGACATCCTGACGCAAGATAATTCATAGATCTTTATACTACCAACTTTCAAAATGTTACTTTGCAAAAATGTTCCTGGCATGCTTGGTCTTAAACTATAGGAAACAGTAGGCAAATTGTTTTTCATATTACTTCCAAAATGTGGTATAGTTTTGTAACAGGAATATTTTCCACTTGGTTGCAAAAGTGGATATTAGGGCAATGACAAACATAGTTTTCAGCTTAGTCAAAATTGCACCAGAGCACCAAATCCAAGATTTCCATTCCCCATCCTGCCATCTACTTTTATCATCAAGCAGGGGGTGGAGGCTGAAGTACTGGGTTGGGTTGTGATTTGCACAATCATGGTTCATGGAGACAATACTACATGTTAAATTACAAGTGTCTTCAAACAAATCCAATTTTTGATCATTGGACATCCAGAATTTGACTCATGGGATTTGCACTTTTCAAAACAAAGCTCAAATTTGCTCAAGTTTTTGAGGACATGAGGTAATGCATTCAAGAGGTCCAGGAACATATTTGAAAAAGGTAAAGTGCCCTTTGGTACATGTTAGATTTGGGAGAGACACTTTGGGATTGTTAAAAGTAGACATGTATCTGTGCAAAAGTGGGTTAACTCAGTGAAACAATCAAGCGTTCAAAAGAATCGTCAAACAGTAAGGCATTTAAAATTCCTAGTGTTAAACCTTTTTTAAAAAAGACCAGTCTGTAGCCTTGCAGCAACCAGTTTTTGTTATTTAATTTTGTCAGCTAACATGATCCTGAAGGTAATCATCAGTGGATTTATGGTGCATGACTGCTTTCATAAGCAATCATTATCATAATGGAGTGCCTCTTCATTTACAGCTTGATTGATAACTGCAAGTGGTTATAAAGTCATTGATGTGGAGTGATGAATGCA
The DNA here is from genome assembly GCF_004010195.1 of Chiloscyllium plagiosum. NCBI lineage: Eukaryota > Metazoa > Chordata > Chondrichthyes > Orectolobiformes > Hemiscylliidae > Chiloscyllium > Chiloscyllium plagiosum. Next base: position 61,886,226 of record NC_057716.1, read on the forward strand.
AATGCTTGTTTTCATTAGGAATCAAGTTGAATGAATTTAAATGGGTGATTTTTTTTAAAAAAAGATTAATGAGTCTGTTTTCTTTATACACTAAAGTCTTGAATCAACATTTCAAATTTAATTTGAGTTCAATTCATTTATGTCTAGAGATAGGTCCATGGTCAATATTGGGTGAACTGGTCTAAGAGTTGAAAATGGTGGTGGGTGGTGGTGTCATGTTGACATGAGTTGGCATTATATTGTCATAGGAACAATAAAGGACTGTGGTTAGTGCATAGAAAGACACAGCTTGACATGGAAAGTATGAAGGGCCATGAGGATAGTAGAGGTGTTTACATTGTATTGAAGGCATGACTAGTGGTGCACTAAGGGTTTTGGATGGCTGAGATAGCATGATGGACAGGATGGACCATGGGAGTCACAGCTAGGAAGCATGAGATGGTGTGAGTTGTGATGAATGGAGCTTGGGAATTGTGTGGAGTTTGAGGGGTGTCATGGTAGTGACAATAATCTAAGAATCAATTGCTGATCAGGGATTAATTAACTCTACGGTTTAGATTTTTTAAAACACCAAAACATCCTAACTGATTGCTAAGTCTGTAGCTTGCAAACTTAAGGCAGAATAATTGGCAGTCAGAACTACAACAATATATATACACAGCACATGAAGTCCTTAAAGGTGAACTCTCTTCAAGGCAAGATACACATACAACATCCCCTTCTTCCCAAAAGAAAGTTTAACTACTTACAATAACAAGTTCTCAAAAAATCACTGCAACTGCTGATAATTAGTTGATATATTCATAACTCAATGATGAGAATTTTGTCTGAAGCTTCCTCTTTTTTCCAACAATCAGCTTGCAATCACACATCTTAATCACTGCCTTTCTCAAGTGAGTTAAACTGTACTCTCAATAGAGATTTGTCAGCTTAATAGCAAGTAGATTTTTCAACACTGTCTGATGCTGTAATGAGCAAGACACTGAAAGTTGTATTTAGTATGATTTAAGATTTATGGTCATGCGATATACCTGTAGATTAACTTATTTGCTTATCTTTGAAGCATGTTAGGCCTCATGATGTTTTTGCATCACTGTTCAGCATGTCATGTTAATATTAATGGTCTAAACTTCAATGGCTTGTCAAGGATTAACTCCCCATGTGTTAATTTGTTCAAAACAGTGAACTGAATTTTATGTTAAGAAACAGACATTACACCAACCAATTGTTTGTGCAACTGTCAAACACCAACCAGACTAACTGGCAGACAGAGTTACAACATTGTATACTGACCTTTAAATTTCCTTACAAGCTGCAGACCATCCTGACTTGGAACTATATCATATTCTTTCACTGTCACTGGGTTAAAATCTTGGAACTTCCTTCCTAACACCATTCCAAGGACTATAGTGGCTCAGAAAAACAGCTCACTGCCACCATCTGTAGGACAAAGTTAAAAATCACACAACACCAGGTCCATAACTTTGTCCACTCCAGTCCAACACTGGCATCTCCATGCCATGGCTACCATCTGTAGGGCAATTATTCCACAATAATTAGTCCTCATCCCTGTATGAATAGAAAGAAAACACAAGCCATAGAGTCCTTAAAGGTGAACTACCGTAAATGAAAGGTACATGTATATCGGGGGGAAGGTGGGGAGATGAGGGTGTCTTTTGGTTTCTTGTTTTATTTTAACAGCTAGGTCAGACTGGTCTTACAGAAAGCTTGTCTCTGCACCTGGTAGCTGCTATGGATGCCCTTTCATTGTTTTTGGGGATGGTGAGCCTGACCCCCTTCAACACTCCCCACAAACATCCTAGAGTTCTGAGGGAGGTGGCTGAGGAAATAGCGGAGGCATTGGTTGTGATCTTTCAAAAATCACTGGAGTCAGGGAAAGTCCCAGATGATTGGAAAGTCGCTGTTGTAACCCCCTTGTTCAAGAAAGGATCAAGACAAAAGATGGAAAATTATAGGCTGAATAGCCTAATTTTGGTTGTAGGTAAAATTCTAGAATCCATCAGTAAGGATGAGATTTCTAAATTCTTGGAAATGCAAGGTCAGATTAGAGCTGAAAATGTGTTGCTGGAAAAGCACAGCAGGTTCAGCATGGATTTAGTAAGGAGAGGTCATGTCTGACAAACCTGTTAGAATTCTTTTGAAGAGGTATCAAGTAGGTTAGATCAGGGAAACCCAAGGAATGTTATCTATCTAGACTTCTAAAAGGCCTTTGATAAGTTGCCTCACGGGATGCTGCTGAGTAAGGTGAGGGCCCATGGTGTTCGAGATGAGCTCCTGGCTTGGATTGAGGATTGGCTGTCTGACAGAAGATGGAGCATTGGGATAAAAGGTTGTTTTTCAGAATAGCAGCAGGTGACAAGTGGGGCCTTGCAGAGTTCAGTGTTGGGGCCGCAGCTGTTCAATTTATATATTAACGATCTGGATGAAGGCATTCTGGTGAAGTTCACCATTGATACAAAGTTAGATGGACAGGCAGGTAGTACTGAGGAGGTGGGGAGGCGACAGAAAGATTTAGACAGTTTAGGACTGTGGTCCAGGAAATGGCTGATGAAATTCAACATGAGCAAATGTGAGGTCTTGGACTTTGGAAAAAAGTATACAGGCATGGACTTTTTCTAAACGATGAGAAAATTCAAAAAGGTGAAGTAGAAAGGGATCTGGGAGTGCTAGTCCAGGATTCTCTACGCTTTGTGCGTGGGAAATCATGTCTCACAAACTTGATTGAGTTTTTTGAAGAAGTAACAAAGAAGATTGATGAGGGCAGAGCAGTAGATGTGATCTATGTGGATCTCAGTAAGGCGTTCAACAAGGTTCCACTTGGGAGACTGATTAGCAAGGTTAGATCTCATGGAATACAGGGAGAACTAGCCAATTGGATACAGAACTGGTTCAAAGGTAGAAGACAGAGGGTGGTGGTGGAGGGTTGTTTTACAGACTCGAGGCCTGTGACCAGTGGAGTGCCTCTGTGCTGGGTGCTCGTTGTTGTGGTTCTGTTCACCGAGCTGGAAATTTGTGTTGCAATCGTTTCATCCCCTGTCTAGGTGACATCCTCAGTGCTTGGGAGCCTCCTGTGAAGTGCTTCTGTGATGTTTCCTCCGGCATTTATTGTGCTGGGCCCTCTACTTTTTGTCATTTACATAAATGATTTGGATGCGAGCATAAGAGGTACAGTTAGTAAGTTTGCAAATGACACCAAAATTGGAGGTATAGTGGACAACGATTTACCTCCGATTACAACAGGATCTGGATCAGATGGGCCAATGGGCTGAGAAGTGGCAGATGGGGTTTAATTCAGATAAATGTGAGGTGCTGCATTTTGGGAAAGCAAATCTTAGCAGGACTTATACACTTAATGGTAAGGTCCTAAGGAGTGTTGCTGAACAAAGAGACCTTGGAGT
>NC_057716.1:61889849-61903332 GCF_004010195.1 Chiloscyllium plagiosum
GCTGGTACAATTGCAACATTTAAGAGGCATTTGGATGGGTATATGAATAGGAAGGGTTTGGAGAGATATGGGCCAGGTACTGGCAGGTGGGACTAGATTGGGTTGGAATATCTGGTTGGCATGGACAGGTTGGACCGAAGGGTCTGTTTCCATGCTGTGCATCTCTCTGACTCTATGACTCTAACTTGCAGGTTGAGTCCATGGTTAAGAAAACAAATGTAATGTTGTCATTTATCTCAAGAGGGTTGGAATATAAAAGCAGCAATGTGCTTCTGAGACTTTATAAAGCTCTAGGTAGGCCTGATTTTGAATACTGTGTTCAATTTTGGGCCCCACATCTGAGGAAGGACATACTGGCACTGGAGCGTGTCCGGCAGAGATTCACACAGACGATCCCTGGAATGGTAGGTCTAATATATGATGAATGGCTGAGGATCCTGGGATTGTATTCATCAGAGTTTAGAAAGATGAGGGGAGATCTAATAGAAACCTATAAGATAATGCATGGCTTAGAAAGGGTGGACGCTGGGAATTAGTTCCCGCTAGGTGGGGAGACGAGGACCTGTGGGCATTGCCTTAGAATTAGAGGGGGTCAATTTAGAACAGAAATGAGGAGACATTTCTTCAGCCAGAGAGTGGTGGCCTGTGGAATTCATTGCCACAGAGCACAATGGAGGCCGAGATGTTAAATGTCTTCAAGGGAGAGATTGATAAATACTTGATCTCGCAAGGAATTAAGGGCTACGGGGTGAGTGTGGATAAGTGGAATTGAAATGCCCATCAGCCATGATTAAATGGCGGAGTGGACCCGATGGGCTGAATGGCCTTACTTCGTCTCCAGAATTAAAATTGGAATATCCAGGACCAGGAATTTTCTTGACTCAGGGCAAAATCTTAGGTCTTGCCTTTCAATGAAAACAGCGCAGAAGATGCTTTTCTCACTTCCCCAAATAAAATTTGGCATGAAAACTATCATTCCCTTTTTTCTTTCTGGTTTTCATATGTCATAGGTTGTCATGGTGCTCTCTCAGTGCTGTATTTGAACAGAAGGTGGCTGAAAGCTGCAACTCCAGGGGTTATATTTGTTCTATGTAAACAAATCTTATTCATAGGAGCTACATGTTTCACTTGGACTTGTTCAAAGTCCAAGTGAAACTTTCAAAACAAATCCCAGATGTAAATCCTCGCCTCCAAGAAGGAAACTTCTTGTGGGAATGTCTAACATTGCATGTATCTATTAATTGGTTATTAATGAAAATTTTACTTCAATAATGCAAAAATATTTCATGTATTTATGAAATAATAATTTATGTGCAGTTAAAAATGCACAGCCACAGTAGTAAAGAAAATAAATTTTAAAAATGTATTAAAATTATTTGAGCAATCTTATTTGAGTTATTTTTATGGTATTTGCTGTCCATGAATTTCAGCTCTACTCAAACCTATTAGAAAGGTTTTCATTGACTGCAGTACACTGGACATTCACAGCACCTTGCTCTGCTTAGCTATCAGTGTAATCAAAGAAGTGGAGTGCAGTTGCTTCCAGGGAACTAGGGGCTGGATGTACTATGGCCCTGCCCATTGCACCTTTTTCGGCCCAAGTGGCCTTGCCTTGTGGTTTGTATTAGAGAGGCAGACTCCATCTGGTTGGTGCCTCTCCATGCAGCAAAATGTCAATGTTGCTGTAAATGGCCTCTGTTTGGACTTCCAGTTATGTAAATTATGCTTCTTGATCCCCAACCACAAACAAGCAGCTTCCATACATCTGATCAAACCATTAGTAAAATGTCCCAAGAATGGGATCTTCTCAGGAGACCAATCCAATCTAGCACCCTGTGATATTATCACTTCTCTCCTCATCTTCCTCCCCCAGGTCAGTAACATTCTTGGCAAAACATGCACCGCAATTGCTCAGTTTTCTGCTGAGTGTTCACAGTTTTGAATCATTTGGACTTAGCCATTCAAAATGCTTCATATCGAACAGAAAAAGTATTTTTTGCACTGAATGACTCTGGAAATATAGGTGTAACCGTCATCCTCAAAGTGGTTGGAATTGTATTGGACAAGAGGTTTAAATGCTAATAAAAAAATACTAAAACTAAACTCCAGGTACCTGACCACTTATGCTTTTTAACAGACCTGGACAGGTGCTAATACCTGCCCTGAGGAATAGGGTTGTTGACCATTTAAGGATGTCCTACAGTCTTCAAGAACTGAAGATTAGTCTCCAAGACAGTTTTGAGCAAACTAACAGAGACAAATCATAAGGGAAATTAAAAAAAAGATTTGAACAGTTCCATTAATTAATTATAAAACAAAGTATTGAAGATAGGTGACAGGCTTTTTGATTGACAGTCAAACACCATACAATTCGCTAAGGAGAAGTCTTCTACTTTTGTGGTTTTTGTGGAAAAGTAGGCTCTGATGGCCATGTTCGGTGACCAGTGTTTGAAATGTGGTGGTTAATGTGATGTTACCTTCATGAATACAAACAGCTTTTTAAGTTTAACTCTAGGAGGCTGGTCAATCATTGAACATTTTAACAGTTTTTAATGTTAAGACCCAGGATCTGAGAATTCTCATGCATGAATCAGTACAGGTTAGGTACAGCAAGTAATGAAAGCTAATAGAATGTCATTATTTATTGCAAGGGAAATTGCATTCAAAAGTAGACAATTTATGCATGAATTATTCAGGGCACTGGTGAGATCACATCTGAAGGATAGTGCAGAGTATTGATCACCTATTTGAGAAAGGACTTAAATGCATTGGTGATGGTTCAGAGAAGATTTACGAGGCTGGAATGGGTTGTTTTATAAGGAAAGTTTGGACAGACTAAGTTTTATCTGCTGGAAACTAGAAGAATAAGAAATGACTTAACTGAAACATATACAATCCTAAAGGATCTTGACACCTCAGCTGTATAAAGGAGGTTACCTCTGATGGATAAGTCTAATACTAGGGTTACCCTTTTAAAACCATTGGTTGGTTATTTAAGCAGGGATTAGGCAACTTTCTTTTCCTCTGATGGAGTTGGAACACACTTTATGAGTCCTGAAATATTTTTAAGACAGAGGTAAATACATTTTTGTTAAGCAAGGGGGTGAAAGATTATCAGAGGTAAGTGGGATTGTGAAATATGTAGGATCAGCCATGATCTTATTGAATGGCAGAGCAGGGTCATAGAACTGAATTCTTGCTCCTGACTTATATATTCATATACTCATATATTTTGAAGGAGATTGAATGCCTCTATTTTTACAATGTTTCTAATTTTAACACTTCTTGGCTGGTTTCCCAGCTTCAGAAAGCCTGCAAGCAAAAGTGGTTGAGAAGGTGCTGAGTCAATCACAGGTATCATTACGTTTCAGTTTATTGGTCAGGAATTGTAGAATTGTTTTCTTCATGTCCATTAGACTCACTAAGCTTACTTTATCAAAGCAACATTATAAAATGGGCACCATCACCTATCACCAATCACAAAACACCTCATGATTGCTCTTACCTGATCCTCATCTCTGATCTCTCCCTACTTCTTCCTTGATTTTCAACATTGTTACCCTGATTCATCCAATAACTTTGGAAAATATACATGATCCTTAGCTGCCAGGTTTCATGGAATGTTTCTTGTCTGACTTGTAGCCAAATCTGTCAATCAGCTTTAAAGCTCTTGGCCATTGGTAAAACTTGAATTTGCAGGTTTCCTGGCCATAACTCCTTCCCCTACTGCTGCAAAGGGGAGCATTTTCAACTGCCAAGTGCCCAAGGCAACTTAGAATAGAATAGAATCCCTATAGTTTGTAAACAGGCCATTCAGCCCAACAAGTCCATATCCTCTGAAGAGTATCCCAGCCAGACCTATTCCCCTGCCCTATTACTCTACATTTTCTATGACTAATGCAGCTAACCTACACATCCCTGAACACTTAGGGCAATTTAGCATGGCCAATTCACCCAACCTGCACGTCTTTGGATTGTAGGAGGAAACTAGAGCACCCAGAGGAAACCCATGCAGACACAGGGAGAATGTTCAAACTCCATTCAGACTTTTGCCCGAGGCTGGAATTGAACCCAGGTCCCTAGCTCTGTGAGGCAATAGTGCTAACCACTGAGCCACCATGCTGCCCCAACCTGCTGAGGAGCTCATTATTCAAATGAGGTGCAAATCTGAATGGTATATGTCCATAGTTGAATCCACCAGGCAGATGTTGCAGTTTCAACAATGACCTTGCATCCATTTTGGGCAAAATTTTGAAATTATGCCATGCCACAGTTCCAGGTGCAGTGTTGTTTTTTACAATGTGATGTGGGCACTGACTAGAAGATTGACTTTTAATTTTGCAAATATTAAGTATCATTAAGAGAATTAAGTATCATATTGATGAAATTAGTGTTTTGGTTCCAGCATAGTTGAAGAAAGTTAGGAATTAGTTGATTTTCTGTTTGATGCTATGAGTTTCAAATGCTTATACTTACATTAATCATTTCAAGCTACAAACATTTTATTTCCACAAATATGCAATTAGGACCATAAATATCAATCTTAAATATCAAATATTTCATAGCAATTCCCAGTAACAGGAGATAAGTATTAAATAAATGTATAATTAAAATTGAGTCTCTGTATGTAATGACCATGCAATCTGCATTACAGTAACATCAGCTAGTCTTATGAGGTAAATGGGATGTTTAACAGGATAATCAATGGAATGATTAATGTTCTACTCCCTAACATACAAATCTGTACAAATATCTTTTCTATATAATAGTCTGAAATGATTACATGTGAAGCCTATTTACTGGGGCAATATAGTACAGTCATAGATAGCTTATGACCTTATTATATCCTTGATGGACAAAAGGTGAGACTAACTGCCCTTGACACCAAGGCAGAATTCAGTTGAGTATTGTTTCAAGGACCTCTACCAAAACTGCACTCAATGGAGTCAGGGGAACGTGTCTCTACTGGTTGGAATCATACCTAGCACAAAGGATGGTGATTGTCTTTATTGGAGACCAGTTATTTCAATCTTGAGACATCACTGAAGGAGTTCCTCAGTGTAGCATCTTCAGCTGCTGCATTAATGGTTTTCTCTCCGTCATAAGGTAAGAGGTAGAGATGTTTGCGAATGATTGCAGAATGCCCAGCACCATTCTTGACTCCTCAGATACTGAAGAAGTCTGTGTTCATATGCAAACAGACCTGGACTTCATCACGTTTAGGCCTGATAAGTGGAAAGTAACATCTGTGACTTACAGGCAATGACCATCTTCTATAAGGAAGAACCTGATCATTGCTCCTTAACATTCAATAGCATTATCATAGTTAAATTCAATATTATCAACATGCTTGGAGTTACTATTGATTAGAAACTGAACTTGACCAGCCATATAAATTCTGTGGCTTCAAGAGCACTTCAAAAATTAGGAATTTTGTGACTAGTAACTCACCTTCTGACATCCCAAAGCTTGTCTGCCACTTAGACACAATCCAGGAGTGTGATGGAATAACTCTCCACTTGCCTGGATGAGTGTAGCACCAACAACACTCAATAAGTTTAACACCATCTCAGGCAAAGCAGTTCACTTGATTGGCATCATCTTAAACATTCACTATTTTAACCAACAATGCAGAGGTTCAGCAGTGTGTACCATCTAAAGTATGCACTGTAACAACTGTTTAAGGCTCTTTTGATGGTACTTCCACCATCTAGGATAACAAGGCAAACAGCTGTGTAAGAAAAGCATCTCTGCCCGCAAGACACACAGGGAGGTTTTAGGTCAGGATGGTATGTGCTGCATAATCAACCATTATCAGTTAATGATTGAGGTGAATTGCTACCATGAATATTTCTATACTTTGACTAAGAGTCTGTTATGCTAACAGTGGCAGCATGAAATACCAGTTAGTCTTAAAAAGAGGTGTTAGTTTAAAAGTATATTTTTTATTGGATGATGGTAACAGGTAAAAGATTGTCATGGCTAGTAAAATATCATTACTCAGTTTATCAGAATCCCAGGATTGGGACCTCATTGGGAATTTGAGCTAGACTCCTCTTTATTTATCCTATTTAGACAGAAAGATTCTTTGAGAAGATTTCTCTTGAGAATTTAATAAAGGCTGAATTAGATGGATTTTTGATAGAGAAAGATTTAAGGTTCAGAGGCTTAATCTTTAAGTGCCACAAACATTGCATACTGACTTTATTGATAGAACTTGTTTGAAAACTATATAGCTAACTATCGTTGACTGATGCACATAGAATGTAAGGACACAGAAACTTTTTTAAAAAAATTATGGTATAGTTTTGCAAAAATGAAATTAAAATGATACAGAATTATAAATTCTCAAAAATTGGAAAAATCTGAAGTTTAGCGTAAACATAAATGGATGTTTTACAAATGCGCTTAAACAAATTTTCCTCTAGTCTGAGAAAAAACTGTGCTTGGGAGATCACAGTGGCTATTCTTATTTTTCCTGTGTGCAGTAATTTATGGATAGTTCCATGACAAGCAAAACAATTTTCACCCAAATTGAAATGGCAGAAGTAAAACTTATTGATTCACTTTTCCACTGTTCATCACCTGAACCATCCTATTCACATTTATAGCATTCTGAAATGGATCAGCAAAAGGCATTTGATTGTTTCTCTAATTATTGTAATTTTGACAGTGCTGTGATAATAACCACACAACGTCACTGCTACTTAGGGACAAAGAGGCTATACCAGGTCCATGCAGCACTTTCTGGTCAAGGGAATTAAATGGCAGTTAACTATGATATTAAGAAAGAATTAGCTGGTCAATCCACTCTTGGCAAACAAAGATGTAAAAACTATGGTTTTTACAGAGCTTAAATTGTACCAGACTAACTTTAAACTCATAAGTTAGGTGCAAGTGACTTTGTGTTAGTGCAGAATTTGCAGTAATACATTCCTAAGTTTTATTTGTGCAAATAAGCTTGATGCACGAAACAGCCACTGAATTCAATGCACTCTATCAGAATTGTTTTCGACTATAAACAATTCAAACAAAATATTTCATTTTTAAAATTAATGAAGTACCTTTACTGAGTTATTATAGATGCACCATGGAATGTATTGCCTTAATATGGCTACACTGAACAAATTTGCAAATGGTGAGGCAGGACTGCAAAATGTCCCTCCGGCTTTCTCACCCACATGACCTGCCAGAGGGATACACGAGGCCTAGGTTAGCCTGTCTGCCTGCCCTTGATTCAATTTAAAGCATTGAGGGAATAATTGTGATCACTTAAGACATACTTTCTGTCAGACCTCAACTTTGAGGCTGGTGGGAGATGCTACGCAAAATAATGAGAATAAAAATTCCAAATGACGGCTTCAGTAATTGTGAGGGTTCATGGTGATGAAGGAGGTTACAGAGGTTGGGTGGCTTGTAGGGACTTGAAGAGGTTTCACACAGTTTTGGAGTGTTTTAAGGACTGGAGAAAGTTACCAAGATAGGGAGGGTTCAAGCATAGGAGGATGGTGCAGAAATAATGAGGTTGACAATGGCAGGAAGATGTTTCAGGAAGCCGGAGAGGTGGGGGTCTTGAAGGAAGTGACACAAATAGGAAGGGTTATTGGGAGTGGAGAAGGTTACAGAGAGAGCCAAGTGGTTTCACAATGAGAGAGAGTATAGAGACATAGGAGGTTACAGAAGTACACATCATGAGTGGATTTAAGGTAACTGAGGATAGAATTGTGTAATAGCCAGTGAGAGGTCACATTTTTAAAAAAATTGTTCCCCAATTCACCAATCGCATTACAACCAAATCATGTTATAGGAGAACGACCTGTATGATATTGCATCTAGCGTGATTTAGAATTCAGCTAGAATTTATTACATTACTATTGTACACTTTACTCAAAATTGTCTGAGATTTTGCAAGTAAATGATACAGATTCAAATATTTGTTAAATATTTTGATTTTGTCGAGGTGAACAAAACCAGTCTTAAGGATAGGAAACAGAATTGCATTTGAGCACTCCCAGATGACATCAAGTTAACTCAGGCTAGCTAAATGCATCTGTGTCCTCTGTTGTACAATGTAACGATATGGTTCAACCTCACAAGCAAAATTACACCAGGGTAAATGTTTCCAGGCTCCACATTATGCACCCTATCAAATTCAATTAGTGACATTGCTAGGTTAAATATACCAAATTGTTAACAGCTGCATGTTGTAGTCTGTGCCCATGAAGCAGTTTGTGTCACACTTCTCAAATCAATTTACTTTGAGCCCAAATAGACAGCAGACAAGGAGATCAGTCTGTTCTGAGGAAGAAGATTTCAGGTGAAAACATGCATTCTGTTTTTCTCTCTGTAAAGATGCTGCCAGACCAGTTGAGTTTCCCTAGCACTTTCTGATTTATTTCAGTTGTCTAACATTTTCACTACTTGGCTTTTATTATAAGGAGATTAGTCTAACTAGGATGCAATCCAAGTGACATTATTGAAATGTACTAAGCCAACATGCCAAAAGCCCATTTTATTTGGGGGATGAATTTTATGTATATCTTGACAGGTCAAAACCTTGAATTAAACATTTCTCTTAAAGATACAGCTTCCATATGTTGCAACCCTCACTAAACAAGAGTAACTTAATTGGGCTGTGTGTACCTCCAGAATGGAAGATGGTTACGGTCTGTATGATGGGACAGTCAGAGTCAGATGACCAGTAGGACATTCAAAGTTCTGCTGCAAAGGTGCTTGCATACAAGACCAGACTGGTTCAGGTGTCAGTTATCACACTTGGAAGTCACGTACTGATTGCCAAATGAAAAGGGATACATCCTTTGGGCAGGTGTCATTCACCACAATAACCAAAGCTTTCAGGCACCTGGCAACAGATGACAACCCAAGATCATACATAAAAGCTTCATGTATAGCAAATGTGGTAGAAACTGCCTTGCAAACAGTGGCCTCTTTAAGCCATTCTAGACACCCAACTTTAAATGATTTATTTGTTGCATCTCCATTATCTTTGGCTTAATGGAAGGATATTGTTTAAGATACTGGTACAAGCATTAATGCATGATATCTCAAAAAGAAAACTCTGGGTGACAGCAGATTTTATTTTAAAATTAAAATTGGTTAGACATGATCTGGTCTCAGAAAATGTCATTAAAGATGCTAAAACAGTAGATAAGTAGTTATATGCTGCAAAATAATGGAATGCAAGGTTTCAATTTTTTAATCTTTTAGAAAATGCTCAGTACATGAGTGTAAATGAATTAACTTGGATGCATTTAATTGTCACATATAATGTAAAAAAAAATTTTCAAGTAACTAAAATATATATGAGAAATGTTGAAAATTTAACATTCTGTGGTATAAAATGAAATCGATGGTTGTAATTATTAACCTGAAGTGTTAATTCAACATTTTTGCTGTATCTTGTAATAAAATACACATGACAATGAATAAATCAAATAATTCTGTCTCCCAACACATTTGCCAAGTTGTTAAATTTTGCCAGTATTTTTTGTTTTTATTTTATAAGCTAACTGCAATGTCTGGATTCAGCTGTCCAAGAAAGAGCTCTGTGCATGTATGCTCAAATATCAAAGCAATGTGGATAGCAGGATCCATAGCCTGACTACTTAAATTAACCGTATTGGGATACAGGAGGTCCCTGGGCACCCTTTACACAAGATTTGACACCTCACTGGACTTGCACTCTGCGCAATGTCAAATGGAAATGGTGTAGTATTTCCCTATCTCCAAGGAGTCTCGCTCTGATTTTATTCGAAATCATCTTGGGTCCTGACTCCAGATTTAATCAAAAGCTTCAGAATTGAAATATTTTCTCTTTTATTATTCCAATGTGTGCCAGAAAATAGTAGGTAAAATAGTTTTATCCCTAAAAAATAATCAAACCATAATTTTTGTGATTTGGTGAATTATATTTCATTGGCAGAGTCTTTCATATCTCATGGTGGCTCTGTTCCTTTGAACTGGTAAATCAGTTTGTCTTCCTGTTAATTAGGAGCTGCCCAAATATGTGATATGAGGAGCAATAACAGTTTCATCAAACAGCTGGATTTTGCCAGCTAGGTGGGAAGTTTGAGTTAGGAAGTAACCTGATTTAGCAGCCCTGTCTTAGTGTGTCGTATTTTCACTCTGGAACATGTGGTGCACTGGAGAAATTCTGACCACCCCCAGAGACTGCCTGGAGGCCACTATACGTTACTAAGACAGGCTGGTTAGATGACTCATGTTATTCTCTGTGGCTTTGGCCGAGTAATATCAAAGGATTTTAGGCCCTTTAGCCCTTATCCCTCAGTCCCATTCTCTTCCCATATCTCATGCCACCTGAACATCACATGATACATCACTGAATTCCTATGCCAACCTCATAGACAGCCATCCAGTATCCCCTATAGTCATGTGGAAATGAAAATAATTAAAATCTAAGAGAAATTTCACTCATACATACTTAACTTTGAAATAAAAACTTGCATTTTTGAAGCATATTTTTAAAAACACCCTCAAGTGGGTTATTCTGGTGTAAATACAAAAACAAGTTCTATTCCTTAACCACAAGCAAGAATGCTGATCCTTTGGTAATAATTTAAAATTGTTAATCAAAATGTGAATTTAATCCCCTGCTGAGATAAGTGGTTCTGGAAATTTTGGTACTCAACCAAGCATTCATTATGGGTTCAGCTGAAACAACAACGCTTGAGAAATGTCAACAATTTAGGATCTTAAATCGCAGGAACAGATGGTAATGTTTTTTATAAGCTAGACCTGATGTCATGTCAATGAATATTGACACAAACACAAGCTGTCACCTGATCTTCTTTAATCACTTATAAATTAACTTCGGATCACGACAGTTCTGCAGAACTTACTCAACTTTACAGATCATTTACGTCTCATCCATAAATTCCTAGCTGTTTCATTCCAGTTTCATTCCAGATTGAAACAATGCAAATGGGGGTCTGCTTGAATTCGGTATTATTTTCCAATGGCCCGGCTGAGTCTGAGTTTCCAACCTAGGAGATTCTGGGTCTGCCCTTCCCCAAACTGAAGAAAAAGGATTTGTTAGAAATCGAGATGGGTCGTCTGCATCTGAATCAGATGCATCATTTCTAAAAGCATTTTGAGCCATCCCTCAGTAGAAATCCAACCCTCAGTAATTTCGACATTCACATTCCTTTGGTAAATAACATTAAACCTATGATTTCTACAAAATATATTAAATATTCTGATGACTAAAATATAGCTAAAGTCTAAATGGACATTTCCACACCTTTTACTTTTACAGCCTGACAGTGGAAATTAATCATGCCCATTAATGGACCAAGTTATTCATTTTCAAGTATCAAGGAATTTAATTGTATGATTCCATTCGACCTTCCATAATGTGGCTTAATTTAGCTGCAGTATTTAAATACTTATAAAATAGGTGCTCTTGAGGTATAATGGTAATGTCCCTTTCTTTGAGCCAGAATTTCCAGATTTGAGTCCTACATGTTCTGGAAATGTGTTCATAATAAACTTGAAGAGGTTGACTAAAAAGACTAAACATTTTTAAATGTTTTAATTGAAGGAAACTTGAACAAAACAGTCTATTAATAATGATGAGATTCCTAGCATATTTAGACAATGAACAACGTATGGTACACAAAACATGGTGGCATCACAGTTTTACACAGCATATTTCTTAGTGCTGTTAGATCATGCAGAGAGAGGAAATCTTTTTTTTTCTCCTCAGCAAATTATTTGTCAAAGCACATGGATGTTCTAGGAATACAAATTACAGTTTTCAAAAGTAATGCAAAGCAAAATAACCCATTGTATAATAACATGTAGACTCAAATACAATTTCAATAAATTGATTGGTTTGTGGTCAAGGGAAGAGCAAATTATTCCCCTCGTAGGACATTTCTAGAATAATCATCTATTTCCCCAGATCCAGTCAGAAGCCAATTAACTAGCATTTTCCAAAATCTAAAATTACTTATTTTATTGGAAATGTTGTGGACCTACTAACATCAATCAGATGTTTTCTTTTGTTGGTTTACTCTGTCACTGGAGAACTCTCCTTCTTTTACAAATTCCTTAGGCTGTTGTTAAAATAGACAGCCCAACCTAAACAACGATTGTGTTCTTTCTGTCACCACGACAATTAGGGTCAGATGACATTTTCAGGACCCGAACTGGAACTATTGAATGGAGACCTCAAACGGTGTAGATCTAGATATGGAGACCCAGTAGATGTGATGTATCTGGATTTTAAAAGGCATTTGAGAAGGTGCCACACAAAAGGTTTCTGTATAAGATAAATGTGCATGGCATTACGGGCAATGTTTTGGCATGGATAGAGGATTGGCTATTTAACAGGATGCAAAGAGTGAGGATGAAAGAGTGCTTTTCTGAATGGTGATCAGTGACTAGTGGTGTGCCTAATGAATCAGTGTTAGGACTGCAATTGTTTACAAATTGTTTAATTTGGAGTTGGGGACCAAGTGCAGTATGTCAAAGTTTGCAGATGTCACTAAGATGAATGGTAGAGCAAAGTGTGCAGAGGACTCTGAAAGTTTGCAGAGGTATATAGACAGTTTAAGTGAGTCAGCAAAAGTCTGGCAGATGGATTACAATGTTCGTAAGCGTGAAGTGATCCATTTTGGTAGGAATAACAGTAAAAAGACTATTCTTTGAAAGGTAAAGAATTGCAGCATGCTGCTGTGCAGAGGAATCTGGGTATCCTTGAATCACAGATGGTTGGTTGTAGGTGCAACAGGTAATTAGGAAGACAAATGGAATTTTGTCCTTCACTCCTAAAGGAATATATTTCCCTCCCCTCCCCTATCGGCTTTCCATAAAGACCATTCCCTCCGCGACTCTCTTGTCAGGCCCACGCCCCCACCAACCCACCCTCCCCTCCCAGCACTTTCCCCTGCCACCGCAGGAATTGCAAAACCTGCGCCCATACCTCCCCCCTCAGCTCCGTCCAAGGCCCCAAAGGAGCCTTCCACATTCATCAGAGTTTTACCTGCACTTCCACACCTGTCATTTACTGTATCCACTGCTCCCATGCGGTCTCCTCTACACTTGGGGGAGACAGAACACCTGCTTGCAGAATGCTTTAGAGAACATCTCCCGGACATCCGTATGATCCAATCCCACTGCCCCGTGGCCGAACACTTCAACTCCCCCTCCAACTCCGCCAAGATATGCAGGTCTTGGGCCTCCTCCATCACCACACCCTAACCACCTGACGCCTGGAGGAAGAATACCTCATCTTCTGCCTTGGGACTCTCCAACCACAAGGCATCAATGTGGATTCACCAGTTTCTTCATGTCCCCTCCCCTCCCCTTATCCCAGTTCTAAGCTTCCAACATTGGCATTGCCCTCTTGACCTGTCCTACCTGTCCATCTTCCTTCCCATCTATCTGCTCCACCCTCGTCTCTGACCTATCGCCATTACTCCAACCTCCACCAACCTAT
>NC_057716.1:61903337-61958080 GCF_004010195.1 Chiloscyllium plagiosum
GCTCACAAGCCTTATTCCTGATGAAGGGTTTTTGCCTGAAATGTCGATTCTCCTGCTTCTCGGATGCTGCCTGACCTGCTGTTCCAGTACCACACTCTCAATTCAGTTTCTGATACCTACTTGGTTTGAACAGAAGTCTGATCTTCCATATTAAAACAACTTTATTAAAGCGCTGATATGTTTTCAGTTCCCTGTAGTACCAGCTTGCGATCTTGCTCCTTGCTGATCTCCACAAAGACTCACTCTGCAATCCTTTAAAATTATCATCTCCCTTTCGACTAAAGTTACAAAGCTGAACAAGGTGCTGACTCAAGAAGATGTTCAACAGAAATATTCATTATAAATTATGTCAAATGACTGATCCTCTGTGAAATGTGAACATTTGCAGAAGGGTAACCAGGGAGAGGAGGTGGCGGCATTCCTGATGAAGAGCTTTTGCCCGAAACATTGACTCTCCTGCTCCTCCGATGCTACCTGACCTGCTGTGCTTTTCCAATGCCACACTTTTTGACAAGGGTATCCAGGGAGAAAGGAAAAGAATGGTAAAATATACCACCACCTATCAAACAACAGAATTCTTGAAGTTCTCATGTTTTATGTGATTGCCCCGAACTCTATAATGAAAATATACTGAGCTACTTTCATTTCCATTTTCAATTCATGCAAGTTATTCATTATAGCAGGTACCTATTTTCTCTAATACCACCATCCCATCTCTCATCAGGAAACTAAGAAAATGGAATACACAACACTTCACAAGGTCAGATAATAATGATGTTTATTTTTTGAAGAAATTGGGAATACTACAACAAAATATGCTCACAGCAAAGGCATTGGTCATTTGTCATGAGTATCAGTACTGAAATGGAACATAGTAAATACTTTTGGTGGTCTTGTTTATTTTGAAGACTAATTAGAAATACTAAAAAACTAAATAAATACAACAGGAAATCAGTTTTTATTCAGTGCACAATTTTTAACTTCTGAATTAAAAAGAAATGCATATTTTTTCCTACTCAATTTCATTTTTATGCATTTAGTTTGGAAGACTATTCAGGATATGTTTTCTGGGAATATTCCATTCAAAAATCTGCATTGTAGAAGCTCACTCAAATTATTTAGTCCATTCAAATGGCACATTCCAAACATCTGTTTCTTTCTGTCATTTCTAGAAAAGGAGACTTTAGTGTGTTGTCAGTTCTTATTATCTAAACTAAATATATATTCATTAGTACGCAAACATTTGCAAACAGAAGATATTTTCACTAAGGTTGAAAGTAACAAAACAAGATTGGTGTTCGCATTCTTTCAGTAAGCAAAGAGAATATTTGAAACAGTTCACCTTTCTGGAAGATGGAAATTTCATTAGAGTTTATTTCCGTTATCAATTATTAAGAGAAATGCACTTGATTGAGTGACTCTCAGGCAGTCCCTTCACTACAAACACATTCCTTAAGGAAGTAATTTAGCTTCAATGACATGCATGAGCAGAGTCAGAGCTGGAAGAAGGTTGCTACGTTACATTCTCCAATTTACTGCAGCCGGCAACCTTTGTTTAAATAGGTCCCGAATCCAAAATTAATAATTCCAAAATATACATTAAAGCCTTTTGATGCTGAATTGTGCTATTATTTTTCCATTAAAATTAAAATTATGATGTTTTAACAAGATTTGGTTTATTTACAGAAGCTCACAAATATTAGAAGGGAACTTTTGTACTTTATCTAATTGCATTTTAAAAGGTTTACCATTACCTACAAGGCTAATCATTAACATGGGCTTTGTGTCTATGCTATTTAAAGATTCCTCCAGGATCCATGTTCTAATAAAGGTTTCAGACCTTTAGAAATCCACAGCTGGCATTCATTCAGCTAAGGTTTTAAAGGCTGTAAAGGCAGGAAATTCCTGGGGAAGCCCCTCTGACATGTTCTCTTGATGTGATGCAGAAGATCCATCCTTCGTTGCCTTGAAACATAAAATAGATGCCTGAGCTAAAAAGGGTGATAAACCCACAGGTTCTGATTCATATTCTTAACTCCCATGGGGATGAAAGTTAAAATCTTTTCAAAGCCAGGACTTTTGGGGCAATCAATTACATTTTAGGGAAAAATGCATACTGGGTAATCTGTTAAGATGAAATAAATTAAAATAAAACAAGTTGGACAGTGCCAATTCCCTGTGAGGCCAGATGTTGAGTTAATTATATCATAGATGCCCTGTTTTTATTCTGCCTGTTATTTAGAAAGCAGTTTTGACATGTCACTGAATGGCATTCAGAAAGTGCAACATCATTAAGCTGTCAGTCTCAGAGACAGATTTTGCCACACACTAACACAGACAAATAACGTTGTGTTAGCGATACATTTCATGCTTCACTAAAACCGGCATTGAAAATGTAGAAAGAAAATAAGTTTTGCAGTAGTTACTGACATATTTGGCTGCCAAAACAAATTACATTTCATTAGGTAAACCTTTTGGAAAAACAAACTTATTTTACAAAGGAAAACCTATACAATTATCAAGCTAAAGTAATAAACATGTCATAAAAGAGAATTATTGTAATTTATGTTCTGTTCATTTCTAGTTCGTTTTTTCCTGAAGTCATTACTTCAAACATCTGGAACAGATCCAAATGGATCTTTGTTTCTAATTCCCACATGCAACATGATGTGCAAAGCAAGGCATAAGTCATGTTTAGTGCTTTGCTACATAGGCTGACATTTGCTGTGTACTAACTAGTGCTGCAATTACTGGTACAACTTTAAACCAATGCAATTTTAGTGTTTTCAGTTCCTGTGAAGAATGGATTCTACTAAATTTATTTTCATTGAAAATATTATGTAACCACAACCAGATGGGATGGATACATTTAAAAATGCTACTGGTATGAGAAGGGGGGAACAGATCATTTATGATGTCATAAATATATGTGTGCTCACAATGAGACAATGGTAGTCATGCAGGAAGTTATAGAACAAATGGGCTCAAAATACTAACCAGGTCGATCATCCACAAAAGGTGTAGCCCATAGAAACATAGAAGATAGGAACAGGAGAAGGCCATTTGTCCCCTTGAGCCTGCTCTGCCATTCATCATGATCATGGCTGATCATCCAACTCAATAGTCTAATCCTTCTTTCTCCCCATAACCTTGATCCCATTCGCCCCATGTACTATATCTAACAGTCTCTTGAATACAATCAATGTTTTGGCATCACCTACTTCCTATGGTAATGAATTCCACAGGCTCACCACTCTTTGGGTGAAGAAATGTCTCCTCATCTCTATCCTGGGTCGACCCAGAATCGTCAAACTGTCATGCCTGGTTTTGGATATACCCGCCATCAGAAACATCCTCCCACATCTGCCCTGTCTAGTCCTATTAGAATTTTATAAGTCTCAATGAGATCCCCCCTCATTCATCTGAACTCCAGCGAAAACAATCCTAACCTCATTAATCTCTCTTCATATGTCAATCCCACCATCCCCAGAATCAGCCTGGCAAAACTTCACTGTACTCCCTTGAGAGCAAGAGCATCCGTCCTCAGAAGAGGAAACCAAAACTGCACACAATATTCTAGGTGTGGCTTCACCAAGGCCCTATAAAGATGTAATAATACATCATTACTCTGGTACTCAAAACCTCTCACAATGAATTCCAACATGCCATTTGCCTTCTTTACCTCCTGTTGCACCTGCATGCTTACCTTGAGCGACTAGTGCAAAAAGACACCCAGATCCCACAGCACACTCCCTTCTCCCAATTTATAGGATTCAGATAGTAATCTGCCTTCTTGGTCTTGCTTCCAAAGTGAATAACCTCACATTTAAGCAAATTATATTGCATTAGCCATTGATTGCCCACTTACCCAACCTATCCAGATCATGCTGAGAGAACTCTGCCATTGTCACAGTTCACCTTCCCACCCAATTTGGTATCATCTGCAAAATTTAAGATGCTACAGTTTGTTCACAAATCATTAATATATATTGTGAATAGCTAGGGTCCCACACCAATCCCTGTGGCATCCTAGTTACTGCCTAACAATTTGAAAAGGACCCATTAATTCCTATCCTTTGTTTTCTCTCTGCCAACCAATTTTCTATCCATCTCAGTACAGTTCCCCCAATCCCATTTGCATTCATCTTGCAGAATAAACTCCTATATAAGATTTTGTCAAATGCTTTCTGAAAATCCAAATATACCATATTGACTGGCTCCCCCTTATCAACTCTCCTATTAACTCTTCACAGAATTCCAACATAGTTGTCAAGCATGATTTCCACCTCATAAATCCATGCTGACTGTTTGATTCTGCCAATGCTTTCTAAATGCTCCGCTATAAAATCCTTGATAATGGATTCGAGAATTTCCCCAACTATCGATGTTAGACTTATTGGTCTATAATTTCCTGTTTTCTATCTACATCCCTTTTTGAATATTGGAGTGACATTAACTACTCTCCAATCTGCAGGGACTGTACCAGAGTCCATAGAATCCTGGAAAATTACCATCAATGTGTCCACTATTTCTAAAGCCACTTCCTTAAGCCACTTTGGGATGTAGATTATCAGGCTTTTGGGATTTATCTCTCTTCAATCCTTTCAATATAGATTAGAAAGATCCCATACAGACAGTAAAAGCAATAGAATTAATCTCAAGAGAAGTGAAATTGACAGAGTTTGGCAAATGGTCCATACTCAAAATATCATCTCTTATTTTTTGTCACAACTTCTGTTTCTATTGTCTTCCCAGTTTTCTCAGATTTGTGTCAGGTTTTCAGCACCAGCACTTGTTATTTTTACCTTAAGAGTGGTACACACTCCTGATCTCTAACCAATAATTTCTATTGAAAGGTTTCTCTATGTGAACATCTGGAAAAAGTACAGTAATATTCAATTGTAACTCTGCATGATCAGATAACCTGCTAGCAGCTGCTGCCTCAATACAGCGTTGAAGAGGGACCACTTAGATACGGCACTGGTGAGAAGCTAACGTCTATGGAATTCTTGTCTAGCATGAGTCAATATCTTCAGGAGTGGTGGAGGTTGAGTGAAAAACTGCAGTTAGGAGAGCAACATTGCTGATCAACTGATCAGTTATGCAAATTAAATTTTAAATGTGAAAATTCAGTGATGAAACAATAGATTGAAATTAGGCTGTTGCCAATCACAGTTATCATCTCCCTTCACCAATAGATTTGTAAACAGAATTTAGAAACACAAGGGGGATTAGGACAATTTGTTTGGTTGGAACTCTCCTGGTAGGGCAGCACACCTCCATTCACTTAGGCTCCTGATGGTAATTACAACCTGAGTCTCTTTGAATTCAAAGTACTATCACACCTGGACTTGAAGTGAGATGGGAACATGACGAAGTCCTCACTCTGCAGTCTGTTATTTGATTCCACAAACATTGCTCCCTGCTCACCCAAATGCTCAGGTTTCTTATGTGGGGAGCATTAAATTCAAAGTATTTAGATCACATTAAATTGCAAAATAATTCATAAAAAGGAATAAACAGGTGTCATATGCAGTACCAAAAATAAAATAACATTGACAGCTTTGGTGTACAACAGTTGGCTGTGATCTTCCACAGAAACACAAATCTATTTTGCACAGGTTTCATCACAATATTATATATTGTGTTTGTGTGAAGTGCAAATGATTCTCATGAACCTGTACTCAGGTGAATGGGATTGAGTGGAATGTAATCTGACTGCACAGTATTCTGTTTGGGTAGGTTTCAATCAAGCTTAATATTTGCAAATTTTGTGTTAAGAAAGAAGATAGATTCCAGCTATAAAGTGATGTCTATTTTCAATAGATGGCATTCTCATGTCATGGTACTTTGTTAGCCCAATTTACAAATGGTGGAAGAATAACAGAAATGCATATATTGTTATGTATAAATTTATTCAATGATATCTCCTCCATAACTGAACAAACAAGATACGTAAGATAATTGATAATTTTAGTTATATTTCAATGCATTTCTGCCAATATTACTTCAGTTTATTTTCAAATTTGCATTTTGCTGACTGTCAAAGCTGCAGAGCTGAATGTAAAGCTATGCAGCTTATTATTTTTATTTGCAAACAAGTTTCAAAAATTCCACATTTACAAGTGAATTATTTCCAGTTTTGCTTAAGAAGCTCTGATTAAAAAGGATGCCTGCGTAATCCATTGTGAAATATTTGAAAAATGAAAATGTTCGAGAAAATGAAATTAAAAATGAGTCAAATAAAACTGACACTGTAATTAAAAAGAATTTGGGCATCAACATCTTGTTTTTTCATTGTGTTTCTATTTATATACAAAATATTCAGCCATCCATATCTTTGGAAATACTCCAAATAACATTTCCAATTTAATTCAAATAATACAGAGCTTTAATGAGAAATGAAAATCATTTGCTTTTCTAGCCTGATTGGATAATAACATTTTATATTGATGATTTATTATTCTCACCTTTTTTAAAGTACGTAAATGTGCAGATTGATTGGCAAGTGGTTTCTTATTGGTAGAGATGTGGATGTGGAGAATGCAATTATGCAGGTGAAAAAGGTGGAATGTGTACACAGATTCTCTCAGTTTGCAAAGGACAGGGCCCTGAATCTGAAGGCAATGCCTTGGCCAATCAGTCAGAACCTACTTACAATCAGAACTCTGTTCTCATGTAGTATAAACTGATATTCACTTTGAGCTTTAATGCATCAAATCTGTCATGCAATTCTGTCTTAATAAGTACAACATGTCGCTTTCTTCAGGAATATTTACATCATACAGCATTGAAAAATTTGTAGCATTGCTACAGCGTATATTGTAGCAGTTAGTCTTTGGTTCCCATTGGATCTATTCTGATTAGTAAAGACAATAATTCTCTCCAGGATTGATTATTATAGATTAATATAAGTCTGGATCCTTTACAATGATTTGAAGAAAATCACATCAGGATCAAAAACCCCTCTGTTGTTTCTGACTTCTCTTCAAAATAAAAGGTGAATAACCTAGTATATAACATGATGTTTTTGCAAAGAGTTCATGTTGAACCTGTATTGAGCACCACCCAATAAAATGATGTCACTCCACCTTTAGGTGGAGAAGAGACAGCCCAGCACAAGGTCCTAATGGAAGTAAATGCTTGTCTTCTCATAAAGATCCAATAGCAGTTTATCTTCTAACAATGCTAATGAGATTCTTAGAATCAGTGTGGAAAAAAATGTTTATCCGACAGGATCCTGTGGCACAGTGATAGTGTCCCCCCCCCTCCTCTGAGCTAGAAGATCTGGATTCAAGTATCACCTGCCTTGAAAGTGATTTAAAAAAAACAAGAATTTCAGCAGCATTCTATCTTAACAATGGGTCACAGAGGTTGGTTCCGTAGCTATATGACAGAATATACAGTATATCATCCAGTGCCATCCTGACACTCTTCCAAATAATGCAAATTCCTCGTGGAACTGAATTCTAGACCATAGTTTACCCCCATTTACTCTTCTCAACAGATGGAAAACAAACATATATCCTTTCCATATCCAAGGGCTAGGGACTGTTAATTTAAATGACATTTTGTTGGACTGGAGATATGAAAGTGAGGTCATCACAATATTTCTTCAATGATATCTCCTCCATAATTGAACAAACAATATACGTAAGATAAGTGATCATTTTAGTTATATTTCAATGCATTTCTGCCAATATTACTTCAGTTTAATTTCAAATTTGCATTTTGCTGACTGTCAAAGTTGCAGAGCTGAATGTAAGAAATAAATAATAAATTGATAACACACACTGGAAAATCGGCAGCAAAGTTTTCCTTCTCCAGTCATAATATTCCATTTCAAAGCAAGGTTTATTCTCAACTTATGCCAACCTACAATAGACACTAAATCCTTTGCTTAACCTATCCAGGAATTGTCTCTTATTGTAATCATACAGTGGATGAGACTCTGATATTGACAGCATTAGGATAACAACATACACAGTGAAAATAAATTTAGCAGAAAGTAAGAATAGTTGTTAGAATATTCACAATCAGCATTGTGCAATCATCATTATTACATTGCATTCACTTTGTGCAGTAAAAAGCCTAGCTCTATAATTCTGAGGCTAAATAGCATTATAACTATAGTTTCTTTTCTGACTTCATGTTTTACAGATGTTCAGGTCTCATCAAAAGGCAAACTCATACAGACACTAAATGATGACATTTTAAGAGTTTTCTAAATTTCCACATGCAGCACCAAAGCACTGTCACAAAAGTTGTTGTTTCTAAAGATTAGGAATCTCAACATACTATGTGTGAATAATGCAAAGAAATTATGTTAATGTGTATTTACTAATAAATCTATAGCTCCCTTTCAAACTGCTTTGATAAAAATGTTTATTTTTCTTTTTACTGGACATTTCCAATGTTTTCTTTGTTTTCAGATTTCTCACTTCTGTAGAATGTTTCATTCACTGATAATTCTTTTCCAAGGATGCTTACCTGAAGACATTTTTTTCTCTGCTGCAATTTCCATTTCTTTCTTCTTGTTCACCCTCATTCCTTTATATTTACCATCTTGTGTCTGACTATGTATCTATTAAAAAAAATTGCTTCACAGCCAAACTTCCTTCCTTAGCAACCATTTCTGGCTCTTATCTTATTCTTATTCTAGGTGGATTTCAACTGATATTCCACTTTCATGTTTCAGATCCACCCACGAGCTCAGACATCTACTAGATGTTTACATACCTCAAAGCAACTGTTCCTGCTTCATCCTGAGATCCAAACTCAACCTCATTTGCTGCCAACTATATACTCCAACCATCTTTTAACTGCACTGACTCCTTTGCCTCAAAGCAGTACAGGCTTGCAGTTTTATGGCATGTTAAGTTTTAAATGATGCTTCGCAAAAAACATTTTTTCTTCCTTTCAGTCATCAAAGATCAAAAACTTCATAATTTCACAGATATTAAAAGCACTCTGGAAACTTCTTTTTCACTTCCCTACAGCTTCATCTGCTCTTGCCATGTGTTCACAAGAAACTCTGACCTTTCTCCTTCTGACCTTGAACAAGTTGTCCTGAACAAAGGCACTAGGTTCACCACTTACACCGAAGCCTCATTGAAATTTTGAACCTGACAACCATTGTTTTGATAAGGAGTCTTTACCCCATAAAGTGGATACTTCTATTCACCTCTAGAATTCTGAATAGTTGGATCCCAAGCCTTCTATCTGGCCTCCGAACCATGATTAATCTTTTCAATCAGGACTGTGAGTGTGACATTGGAAATCTCAATTTCCCAGTTCCCTTCATTCACTCTAATCTATCTTCCTCTGAACTTGGAGCATGCTGTTCTGTCAGATAAACCCCTAAGATTTTCAACAAACCTGCTGACAAAGCTATTGTTGTTCCTGTTTAGTTCATTAACCTTCATCTAAGTTTCCCCAAATGCCAAACTTCTGAAAGTTCACTTTACATACCCTCTAAAACCATGAACCACTACCGACCATCAAGCCACTGTTCTAGAAGTGCCACTGACCTCAGCTCCTCTTTCGATCTGCCCTCCACAGCCCAAAAGCCACAATCCAGCAACACTGAACAGTCACTTTTATGTCCTTTCTAAAATCTACAAGTAGGATTGCCTTGGTAGATCTACCGGCCTGGATTGTCTTCCATTTACTGTAAAATGGTGTGAGAGCCGTTCAGAGCAAATAAACCTTTACTGCCACAAATAAGAAAGTCAGCTGGATCAAATGAGGCTCATTGGCAAGCTTTTTGGCCAATCAGGCACCGTGACCAAAAGGCCATGGCAAAAGCTGCCAATCAATCAGCGGCTGGTAGCAACTTAGGGCTATCAGGTTTCAATGAGGACTTAGTCACTCACCCATAAAGGTAATTTTTATTTATATAAAGGATTGCAGAAAGAGAGAAAAAGCAAGACCGAGACAAGGAAATGGGTGTGCTTTAAGCAGTCAACCTGCTGCCTCCCATCTGTGCCGAAAGATTGGGCAAAGCAGCCATTATACTTGTCAAATTGAAAGGCAGATAATGAAGTTGATGGCATATTGAAGCCCTTTTGTGATTCTTAATTGACCATATTAAGGGCTTAAATTTGTGGCAGGTTTAAATGTCATATATGGACCTTTGTGCCCAGCACTTCATAAGTGTGGAGGCAGGAAGGGAGTGGATATCTCACTGATGCTAAACTGCTTGATTATTTCAATTCCCACCACATCCCTCACAACCTTTGGGAAGGGGATACTCCTGCCTAATGTTTCTGTCTGACCCTGCTTTAAAAACATATTTCTTCCTATATTGACTCAAATTCTTCCCTTGTTCAGTCTCCATGTCAATTAGTAAGAGTTTTGATGTTTTCTGCAATTTAATTCTTTCCTGAAGTGAACAATCTTCCCTTCACCAATGATATCACTTTAAAAACTCCATCCTCCATCATGATAGTTTAAAAGCCGTGTGCTTCTTCTTTGATTGGATGCCCAACTGGTCCCCATCACCACCATTCTCTTCTGCCTTTATGAGTTTATCCTCGTAATGAACAGCTTACACTTCAACTCAGCTCATGTCATCCAAGTGAAAGGTTTTGCTCTGGGTAACCCCATTATTCCTAGCTATGTTTGCCTCTTTTGGGAAATATTTTGTACATTCTTTGTCCTGATTCTTTCAGTCCCCTCCGGTGTAGCTTTTATCTGCTACATTCATGTATTGCTGCTATTTGTAGTCCTTGCCCTGAACTGAAAAAAGCCCATTACTTTTGCTTGCAATTACACCCTTTTGCCTGTCCCTTCCTTGATTTTTCAGTCCTATTTCTGGGGATAGTCATAGAGTCATAGAGATGTACAGCGCGGAAACAGATCCTTCAGTCTAACTCGTCCATGCCGACCAGATATCCTAAATTAAACTAATCTCATTTGCCAGCATTTAATCTCATACCCCTCTAAACCCTTCCTATTCATATACCCATCCAGATGCCATGTATACATTGTAATTGTACCAGCCTCTACCACTTCCTCTGGCAGGCCATTCCACACACGCACCCACCCTCTGCCCCATAGGTCCCTTTTAAATCTTTCTTCTCCCACCTTATACCTATGCCCTCTAGTTTTGAATTCCCCCATCTTGGGGAAAATACCTTGACTATTCACCCTATCTATGCCCCTCATGATTTTATAAACTTCTATATGGTCACCCCTCAGCCATGATCCAGGAAAAATAGCCCCATTCTATTCAGCTTCTCCCTATAGCTCAAACCACACAACCACTCAACATGAATTGAGTTGAAGTGTAAGCTGTTCATTACGAAGATAAACAATAAGAGTGACACGGTGGCTCAGTGGTTAGCACTGCTGCCTCGTAGCACCAGGGACCTGGGTTCAATTCCTGCCTCAGGTGACTGCCTGTATGGAGTTTGCACATTCTCCCCGCATCTGTGTGATTTCCTCCAGATGCTCCAGTTTCCTCCCACAATCCAAATATTTGCAAGTCAGGTGAATTTGCCATGCTAGATTGCACATAGTGCGAGATGCATTAGGCAGGGGTAAATATAGGGTAGAGGAATGGGTCTGGGTGGGTTACTGTTGAACAGACGGTCAGTGTGGACTTGTTGGGCCATAGGACCTGTTTCCATATTGTAGAGCATCTAATCTAATCCTTGTAAACCCTTTCAAGTTTCACATCTTTCCTGTAGCAGGGGGACCAGGACTGAATGCAATATTCTAAAAGTGGTCTAACCAATGTCTTGACCAGCTGCAACATGGCCTCCCAACTCAAATGTTCAATGCACTGACCAATAAAGGCAAGTATACCAAGCATCTTTTTCATTACCCTGTCTACCTCTGACTCCAATTTCAAAGAACTATGATCCTGCACACTGTTAAACCAATATTCAATCTAAAATCCCCATAAATATTTTGACTACATGTTCATCACCAACTTCTTTTAAGATCGTTACGCCATTTATTTAGTTTCTCTATCTCAGTCACATCTGTTCACATACTAGCACTGCTGATAGATCTTCCCTTTTCCTGAATCAAGAATTTTGGCCTTCCATGGTTGACGATACCCTTGCTTGTGTACATTCCGCTTCCCATATTTCTGTTCACATTATTTCACCTTCCACTTCAGAATAATGATTGAGCTTCCTTTGTCTTCACTATTCATCCACACAGCTTCCACATTCAATGGATTACCATCCATCATTTCTGCCACTGTCTGTATAATGCTATGCCAAACACACTTACCCTTGCCTATTACTTTCAGTGTCTGAAGGCACCATTCCTGTCATGACACCTTGATCCACTCATCAATCACACCCAATCACACAAGTAAAGAAGATACAACAATCTTTACTGTCTTCCTTAACATTATCCCAGACACAAAACTGTTCAAGTAAAATGGTGATTTGCTTCCACTTCTTCCAAATTAAATACTGTACTTGCTGCTCCCAATGTGGTCCACTCTATGCTGGAGTGACCAGAAAAACAGATTGGGTAACCATTCTATGGAACACCTCAATTCAGTCTTCAAATATGACCAGAGCCTCTGGTACCTGTCACTTTGATTCATCACCTTCTCCCACCTTGACCTTTTCGTTTTTGGCTGTTGGAGTATTTTAATGAACTTCAATGCAAGTTTGAGAAAGAGCATCACAGTTTTCAACGGGACACTTTGGAGCCTTTTAGACTCAATATTGAGTACAATAATATTAGTCCAAAATTCCTGTTGTGATCTTGCTTAGTTTTTCTTGCTGATTTGAATTTTCTTCTATCTTGATTCTTATTCAGGATTTTTCCATTCACATCTTCTCTCGGCATATATGCTGTTTTTCAACTTATTCCATGAACACGTTTTTTGATCATTTATCACTTAAGCTCTCCTACCCTAGACAGACCTCTTTTATTTCTTTTGTACTTTTCTCTCTCTCTCTTACTCGTTTCACTTGCTCAAATTTTATTGCAGTGCTGTTTTCAGTTCTGATGAAAGATTACTGATGTGAGATGTTAACTCTCCATATTTGCTGGCAGACGAGCTGAGTAGTTTTAGCACTCCCTGTTTTTGCTTCAGAGTTCCAGCATCTGAAATGTTTTCCTTCTGTGCTTGTAATTTCTCTACTTCAAGAATCTACTGAACAGAATGGTCATTTTGGTTCCTTGAAAACTAATCCTAAACCACGTCTCTGTAGGTTAACAACTAGCTAGTTTCTACATCTTGAAACAAATTAAAGTGAATTGTCCAGGAGAGAAGAGGCTTTAAATTTGAAACTAAACAATGTTTACCAACTATCCCAAAATCAGGATGCAACCTACCAATTTAGAAACAAAAAAATCTCAATAGAAGCCTTGATTTTGTTTTAAATCTTTTTCAGTCAGGTGGAGGATGTATGCAATTGGAGTAGTTTGGCTGAGAGGGATGCATTTGCATTCATTTCGTATTTCAATGAACAGAGGTCATTGACAATGTTCTCATTCTCAGTCTATTTAGGATATATTAAGTTGTCATCCATTATGTATTTCATTACTGTGCATGACAACTTCAGCTTCACCAAGAGCAATAAGATGAAAGCAGTATGGTGTCAGTCCAATGTTAAGGTCTCCTTAGGAATGACAACTGCTTATGCATCCACAGAGGTTCTGGCCCTTGTCCTAAACTTTTCTACAGGTCAACATCATACTCTTAAAGCTGCCATTGCCGTAGCACTGTCACTGAAGTGAACCATTGAAATTTCCAGCCAAAAAATGGTTTATATTTTAAAATTGCATAATGAACAGTATCTCAATTCTTTTGTCAATATAATTTCTTTGAGAAAATAGAAGACAAAAAATGAGAAAGATACTGAATGAGTGAATTTGTTTTCTTGAATGAATAAGAGAATGAATCCAAATCAGGCAGACAACATTGGCTCCAATCCAATTTATTAAATTCCATGCCTGTACTTTCAGAGTTCACAGCAGTACATCAGCAACCTTGGTCAAAGCCCTCAAATTGTTTTCCAATCATATTGCCAAATGGCTGTGTCACCAAATCCTAAGCCTAAGATCATCAGTTCCTCAATGTAACTTAAATTCCTATCCCCACACAAGTACAAAAGTACAATCTAAAATTGTAAAACTATTATTCCTGATGAAGAGCTTATGCCCGAAACATCTCTGCTCCTTGGATGCTGCCTGACTGGCTGTGCTTTTCCAGCACCACATTCTTCGACTACAATCTAAAACCCTCTGGCATATTATATCAAGTATAGAAGGGTGCAAGGTGTTACTCATGATTAATTACAATAAATACTCTGTTAGGGAAGTGGTGGCAAGTTGAAAACTTAAACCCTCGAGACCATGTGATTCTTAGAATCATAAAGTTGAAAGAATGATTTTTCAGTTACAATAAATTTAATTTGCAACGTTGTAAAATTGTAAAAAATGAAAACCAGAAGTTAACATAACTGAATTTTGTCCAAGAAGAATGTATCTAACCAAATTTGGATTAGTTTGGATTTCTGACCTGAATTTGCCCTCATTTCTACCTAAATATCACACATTTGTGACAAGTGATTATCTGTAACTGAAACTGATTCTTTCAAGAAAAAGAAAGCAAGAATACCATCTGGAAAGATTCTATTTTTTAGGTATGACTATAGGAATGATTAATGTTTAATTAAAAAAAATGGCTCTGCCTATGATATATAAAAATGTCACACATTTATATGTATTTTTAAATTATTACATTACAGTTATTTGTAATTACATCTAAAACGTAGAGACACAGGATTTCATAAAATACAAATGATATTGCAAATTGGTGTGAAGGTACAGAGAGATTTGAAATGGCAGAGCATGTTTTGATTATATATTTCTTTTCACCTCATTGGTCAAATAGGTCAAGTTAGATTTGCTGCTGTTCCACCGAATACGATACATAGTGAAAAGGATTATTGTACCTGCAAATTCAATTTTGGACAAAGCTGATTTTAACATCATGAACTTATGAAAATAATATCTGAGCAGATGCTTCCGTGACACAAATTCTAGCTTTATTAAATAAAAGTGGATGATTTCATATACTGAGGAATCTTTTCGACTTGAGGTAAGCAAATTCCATTTGGATTGCATACACTGGGAGAAAGTCATTTGGAAGCAAAATTTCCCAACCTTTCTGAGATATGCTGGACTTGTCAATATTTTTGTGGACCATATGTCTTTTTAAAAAAGCTAATCAGAAAAACATGTGTATCAATATAGAAGGGTAACTTGGTTAAAAATAACTATTTTCAATTGTATTTTGTTGTAATATTGTTCAAGTTTTTACAGTCATCAAACTTTTTATACTTGATAAATTGATATAATTCACATTATGTCCATTATTGTGGCAATTATAACATTTCATTGTTTCATGACCAGCATTCAATAATTTGTCTTGATAATTGGCATTAATATTCTTATTTATGCAATCATGCATTCATTTTGTCAAACCTTTTCATATAAACAAATTTCTTCGTGAAGAGTCCTCTTTTGAGGCCAATCTTTGCAATTCACAAGTATCAGGTTTTAAGTGCCAATTATCCTGCCTCTCCGACTGCAGCATGTATGAAACCTGCTACTTCTGACCAGGTCCAGAGGCATCGATTTTTTTTTTCCTGGATGACTAATATAATCTGGAATATTCTTGGTGCAGGCCTGCCCCCTGACACAGCCTGCAACTGGCATAAGAGGTAGGAAATTTAAGCAAAGCTGCTAAACTCTGCTTTTGGGCTTTTGAGATCAAGGCTGCTGACTTTAACAAATGTATAAAGAATGAATAATGCAAACACTAGAGATGAGTTTGCAGTTTAAACAACCTTTGCAAGGTTCACATTTCAGATGTGCAGAGGCCACAACTAAGGTCAACATTATACCACCAAGGAATCTACCCCTACTCACCTGTAGGCCAAAATGAAATACATTAGCATTAACCCACACCAGATCACAAAAGACTGGATAGATACCGCTAACTGCCAGTTAGTACAGACGTATGATTATCAAAGCTAACATATAATCCCCTCACTAATTCTATGCAACTAGGCTGCCAGAACCTGAATGTATATACTTTACCATTAGACTTAATGAGATCACATTCCTCACACTAAATGGACAGGAATCAAACCATGGGATTATTAAAATTAAAATACATTTTCTTTAAATGGCAGCCTTTTGTTCTGTGATGACAGCCAGATGCTGCCTGCTCTGATGGCTAGGGAAGAATAAATGTGGATTAGCAGAATGACATTTTCTTTCTTTATGCACGGATGACACTATGACAGAACAGCATGAGTTGGATCATGTGCACAGTGGAATGTTTTGTGTTTTAGATATGTGAGTTACTATAAATTTCAATGCTGCCTCGTTGATCATTTTAGCAAGTGGCAGTTTTTGTCATGTTACAGTTTTATGATTATGAATGATTATAGATAACTGATTACTGAAAGCATAACATCAGTATGTATGATACTATTGTTTACATTTTAACTGTTTCCAGTGTTAAATCTGAAGGAATCTTCCAAGTTCTAAACATCTATTACTATAATTTCTATTTAGATTCAATAAAAGTGCCAATTGCTTCATTTGCACGCTGTTCTGCATTACAGTACCTTCTTACAGACTCAGGAAAGCCAGAGAGATATGAAGCCAATTGTGAAGTGTTGGTGTAAGATTGTAAGCCAACAGACAATAATTTTGTTGAACAATGTAGTTATAATTTGAGATTTGAAGTTTCTTGAAGAGATTATCTGAAAACATGAACAGATCATTTCAAATACATTGTAATATATTATTGCCAGATTTTCTGTGACATTGATCATGGCAAGTTGGGAAGGTTGATTGCTTTATCAATGGATATACTTATGTAATGAATGAGATAACATAGAATCATAGAATCCCTACAGTGTGGAAACAGGCCATTTGGTCCAACAAGCCCACACTGACCCTCTGAGGAGTAACCCATCTATTCCCCTGCCATATTACTCAACAGAAGGACAGGAAAAATTTCTGGCTGTAACAGCTGCTCCTTTTTTGAGGTATTTTAGGTGTTGGAGGTGATTTCTTCTAATTCCAAGAGCAGCAATTACTGTTTCATATGTTGTTGCACTAAATTGGAACTTTGGAGAAAAACAGTCAAAGCAACAGCAGTTTTAAAAGGGAGAGGTACAGACAAAGGTAGCACATGGTGAGGTCAGTGCAGGAGAGAAAGAGAGAAAGAAACTGACACAGCAGTGAACCTGCACGGTTACTGCCTTTGCTGTTTGAATTCATGTATCGCTGGACATCGAAGTGCATCTGGGAAAATTAACAAACAGTGAAATTTACAACTGATCTTGGAGGAACCTGTTTGGGAGAGGTCATAGCACAGAAACAGAAGTGAATATTTTAAGTGTGGCCTTACTGTAAGTCTGCAGTAGTGAATAGAGTGGGTTCTTTCTTGAATATATGTTTTTTGAGATATGTCTCTTGACTAAACTTAAAGTATAAGCCATAAGTATTAATTTAACCTGGAGCAGTGTTTTGTGGAGGAATAAGAGGGTGCTATTTTCTGGGTCTGCAGATTGTGAAGAAACAAAAGTGGCTTTCAGTAGAGTGATATGCTCTTCTCGTCGGATGTGGGAGTTTAGGGACAGTTTACGGGTTACTGTGGATTATATCTGTAATAAATGCAATTGGTTGCAAATCCTATCAGATCAAAGCAGGGTGGGACCCAGGGAGATAGTGAGGAAAGAGATCACTCTGAGACTGGTACAGTTGAGAACAGAAGCAAGTCAAACAGTCAGGGCAGGCAGAGACAAAGCAGAGAACAAGATAGGACTGATAAACTGCATTTATTTCCATGCAAGGGATCTAACAGGGAAGGCAGATGAACCAGGGCATGGTTAGGAACATGGGACTAGGATATCATAGCAACTACAGAAACATGGCTCAAGGATGGACAGGACTGGCAGCTTAATGTTCCAGGATACAAATGCTACAGGAAGGACAGAAAGGGAGACAAGCGAGGAGTGGCATTTTTGATAAGGGATAGCATTATAGCTGTACTGAGGAAGGACATTCCTGGAAATACATCCAGGGAAGTTACTTGGGTGGAACTGAGAAATAGGAAAGGGATGATCACCTTATTGGGATTGTATTATAGATCCCCTAATAGTCAGAGGGAAATTGAGAAACAAATTTGTAGGGAGATCTCAGTTATTTGTAAGAATAATAGGGTGGTTATGATTGGGGATTTTAAATTTATGAACATCGACTGGGACTACCATAGTGTTAAGGGTTTAGATGGAGAGGAATTTGTTAAGTGCATACAAGAACATTTACTGATTCAGTATGTGGATGTACTTACTAGAGAAGGTGCAAAACTTGACCTACTCTTGGGAAATAAGGCAGGGCAGGTGGAAGAGCACTTTGGGGCCAGCAACCATAATTCTATTAAATTTAAAGTAGTGATGGGAAAGGGTAAATTAGATCTAAAAGTTGAAGTTCTAAATTGGAGAAAGGTCAATTTTGACAGTTTTACGCACAAACTTTCAAAAGCTGATTGGGAGCAAATGTTCGCGGGTAAAATGCGAAGCTTCAGAAATGAGATAACAAGAGTCCAGAGAAAGTATATTCCTGTTAGGGTGAAAGAAAAGGCTGGTAGATATAGGGAATACTGGATGACTAAAGAAATTGAGGGTTTGGTTAAGAAAAAGAAGGAAGCATATGCCAGGTATAGACAGGATACATCGAGTGAATCCTTAGAACAGTATAAAGGCAGTAGGAGTATATTTAAGAGGGAAATCAGGAGGGCAAAAAGGGGACATGAGATAGCTTTGGCAAATAGAGATAAGGATAATCCAAAGGCTTTTTACAAATACATTAAGAACAAAAGAGTCACTAGGAAGAGAATAGGGCCTCTCAAAGATCAGCAAGGCAGCCTTTGTGTGGAGCCACATAAAATGGGGGAGATACTAAATTAGTATTTTGCATTAGTATTTACTGTGGAAAAGGGTATGGAAGAAATAGAATGTAGGGAAATGGACATTTTTCAAGATGTCAATATCTATATTACAGAGGAGGAAGTGCTAGATGTCTTGAAACCTATAAAGGTGGATAAATCCCCAGGACCTGATCAGGTGTACCCTTGAACTCTGTGGGAAGCGAGGAAAGTGTTTGCTGGGCCTATTGCTGAGATATTCACAGGTGAGGTGCAGGAAGTCTGAAGGTTGGCTAACGTGGTGCCACTGTTAAAGAAAGGTCATAAGGACAAGCCAGGGAAGTATAGACCAGTGAGCCTGGCGTCGGTGGTGGGCAAGTTGTTGGATGGAATCCTGAGGGACAGGACATACATGTATTTGGAAAGGCAAGAACTGATTAGGGATAGTCAACATGGCTTTATGCATGGGAAATCATGTCTCACAAACTTGATTGAGTTTTTTTGAAGCAGTAACAAAGAGGATTGAGGAGGGTAGAGTGGTAGACGTGATCTATATGGACTTCAGTAAGGCATTCGACAAGGTTCCCCATGGGAGACTGGTTAGCAGGTTCAGATCTCATGGAATGCAGAGAGATCTAACCATTTGGATATAAAACTGGCTCAAAGGTAGAAGCCAGAGGGTGGTGTTGGAGGGTTGTTTTTCAGACTGGAGGCCTGTGAGCACTGGAGTGCTACAAGGATCGGTGCTGGGTCCTCTACTTCTTGTCATTTATAGGAATGATTTGGATGAGAGCACAAGAGGTACAGTTAGTAAGTTGGCAGATGACACCAAAATTGGGAGGTGCAGTGGACAACAAAGAAGGTTACCTCAGATTACAACGGGATGTTGATCAGATGGGCCAATGGGCCGAGAAGTGGCAGATGGAGTTTAATTCAGATCAATGCGAGGTGCTGCACTTTGGGAAAGCAAATGTTAGCAGGACTTATACACTTAATGGTAAGATCCTAGGGAGTGTTGTTGAACAAAGAGAGCTTGGAGTGCAAGTTCATAGCTCCTTGAAAGTGGAGTCAGACGTAGATAGGATAGTGAAGAAGGCGTTTAGTGTGCTTTCCTTTATTGGCCAGAGTATTGAGTATAGGTGTTGGGTGGTCATATTGCGGCGGTACAGGATATTAGTTAGATCACTGTTGGAATATTGCTTGCAATTCTAGTCAGTTGGAAATGTGGTTGCTTCGGAGTCCAGCAATGAGTGGAGGTCAAAAAGGCAGCAGCCACACCCTCCCTGGTGGTGTTGGACTCTGGTTGCCAACTCTTGACTTCTGCCATCAAATCCTGCTTTTGTTGGCCACGGTGATGACCATGATCCCCTACAACTGGCATAAAATGTCATTCTCGAACTGTGGCCTCCACTAATGGGCAGCAAGGAACCATAACATGATAATAACATAGCTATTTTTTGTTTTGTAAAAGAGACCAGCTACGTCTGTCCAACAATTGTACTGCAACCTCTTGCCCTTCAAATCAGTAGGAAACTACACTTCATTACACTGAAGCAGCAGTTACTTACTGAAAGAGGAACTTCCTGAAAGCTGAACCACTGGAAGACTTGGCAGCTCTCAGATTCAAGCCCATGCCTGCTTAGAGAATCCAGCACCTTAGACCATGCTACCATAAATGTGGCCAATTTAGGTATTTTCTAATTAACCTGTTCAGAGCTGTTATTATACACGTCCAGAACAGATGGGACCTGAACCTGGGCCTCATAGTACAGAGGCAGAGATTCTACCTCTGCACCACAACAGCCCTATATGGCTAGTTTATTATGGTTTCCTTCTGGACTTACAGAAATTCAACACCCATTGGCAAAAGACTGAAAAATAGAAATCGAATCAGATTTACTGGAGCAAGAAACATTTCTAACCTCAGAAAAGTCAAAGACTTTAAAGATTTTACTTTCCTTCAGCATTGTGATTTACATCTCTACAGCTCAGTACATGGAGTTTGTAAAGGGCTTTTGCTGTACTCTTACAGGTGTAGGGAATCCAATCCAACATTGTAAATAACCATGAAGCTGGATTTTGCACTGGGGCTACAACCTTTGATTTGACTAGCGTCCAGGCCAAAGACAGTTGAATCTCATCTTCTTATTATGAATTTTATGAGGGCAGTGAAAAAGCGAACTTTATGCTATATTAATTTCTCTTTATGGCTTTTAAAAAAAGATTGTATTTACTAAGCAATGTACTCAATCTTTGTCAGAGAGGAAAAAAAATACAATTGCATCTTATATCAAAATCTAAGAAATTCCATTTATTAGTACTAAATAAATACAAAGAAAATATATTCTGAGTATATTTTAATAGATGGGAGAAATTTGTTTGCCAATCTCACAACAATTGCCTGGATAATTCTCTGAGAGTCCTAAAGAAACCACAAAGGAGTTCTTCTATAGGCCAGGAGGACGTGAAGGTGAAGCCTCACATAGTGGATGAGCCACCAGGGAGTATGGCAGAAGCTGAACCTTGACTTTGAGAACAGTAATGTTCAAGGATAGAAGTCCAATAGGTTAAGCAGAAACCCCATTCAGAAAACAAAGGGTAAAGGGAAGGGAACATACTCCACAGCAGACACCACAAGTTGGAGATCTCAGGGGACAATTCTAACTGCCATTCTGAAAGCAGGTTTTAAATCAAGGTGAAGTGAATAAACATGGAATGTGTGTATAATGTTGTCCCAATTTTTGCATTGCTGTTTGATCCTCTCTTTGTAATAAAATGCTCAATGTAAATAAAGGAGAGAAAATTATTAACATTCCTTGAGGTGGGGAGGTGTCATGATTGTGATAAAATATGGACTATTAATTTTTGCCTTTCATCATCAAATTTTAATACATTGACATCTGGAAATGGTTTTAAAAAGGAATAATACTGACTTAAAAATAGCCACAGTGATCGCTTAACCACTGTAGAGCCAAACTCCAGGAAACTGATATGGAATAAATGAAATTGTCTGAATTCAAGTTAACCCCTTTATCAAACATTATTGAAACCAGTCAGGAGTAAAATATCTCTCATCTCCCACTTAATACCTGTATGATATCTTTCATATATTGATGATGAAAAATGTGCTGTCCATTATTCATCTTAGAAACAATGACCCCAGACACGAGAATTAAGAATAAACTATATTTCAAGAAACTGTTTTGACAGAATAATGGATAATAGCCAAACTGAAAGAAACTCTCTCTCTTGCTTTCGTTCTCTTTCCATCTGCTCTTGCTTAGTAAAGACGAAGCAATAGTTGATGAAACAAATTGGAGGGATATTAGAACATTAAGAGCTATAAAAATATCTGTACAGAAGTCAAAAGGTATTCATGGTTGTTATTAGTCCCAGACATTGCTAGTCAACTATGGTCTCAGCATTACTCCTTACAGCTTCAGAACACCATAAGAACTTTAAACTGCATATTTTCTTTTATCTTGCCTTTTGTAATAGATACTAACTTCTTAACTTTATTTATTTTTATGTGTGTGTATTTACTGTTATGTCTTATTTTTCTTGGCTAGTAATTAATAAAATTGCTGACACTTCAACTCGAAAAAAAACCTTATAATTGGTTCATTAATGTCTCTGGTGAGCTGGTTACCTTCATTCTTTATTGAAGTGAGTATAGCTCTATGCTAAAAAGATAATTACATTTTTGTTGCAGCCAAGCAAGGAGGTTGAAAAGAGGGCAGCAGTTCAACCCTCCTCAGCTGGTTGGAACTTAATATGCTATGGGAATACATTTAACTTCCTTGAAGTCAACAGAAGGTCTTCCCAGATGACCTCTGATATCACTGTGGGTGTTGCTATCAGTCTTCCAGACATTAACCTTTTCATATCCCATACAGTCCCTCATACTGCTGGATTGACAGCATCTGTGAGACAGAAATAGAATTAACATCCCATGCAACTCAAAACTATAGCTGTTTTTTTCTCTCTCCACAAATGTTGCCAGACCCACTGAGTATTTCCAGAACTGCAGATCCCCATTCCTACAATTAAGGGAGGATATTCTTGAAAGAAATGTGTGCATTGTGCCACATTGCTTATGAGTGTGATGTGATTTGGTATTGAAACATCAGCTATCCAGGACTAAATGAAGATTAGGAACCCTTACTTATTACTTTTTCATGTAATCTCACTCAATTAAGGATCGTCTCTTTTGAGTATAATCATGGACTGTAGCCAGCTGTCTCCTTTCCTAAATGTACTTTCACTCAGTGATATGCTACTGCTTGATGGTTTTGTTCAATTGAACATCTGCTTTCTAAATTAGAAGAAAATTATAGCAAAATTATAATTAAAAGCAAATTCATGTTGAAGAAACAATCCATGTCTTATGGTTTGGT
Organism: Chiloscyllium plagiosum; assembly: GCF_004010195.1. Classification (NCBI taxonomy): domain Eukaryota; kingdom Metazoa; phylum Chordata; class Chondrichthyes; order Orectolobiformes; family Hemiscylliidae; genus Chiloscyllium; species Chiloscyllium plagiosum. The sequence goes on from NC_057716.1 coordinate 61,926,666, forward strand.
GAGACTTTATGCATTTGGGACCCATATCATTTTCCAAAAAGTGTAAATTCATTACACTTATAAATGTTGAAAAGAATTGCTACAGAATGCTGTTAGTAACAAAATATAATTTTTTTTTTGATTTACTCTGAAACAGCAGCTTGATTACAGCATGCCACAAAATGGGAGAAAGGAGAGGAGGTAAAGCTTGTAATGTGATTGTCACATGTCAGGACAATTTTATAGATTGCCCTTAGCAAAGACATAAAGGCTTTTTTTTCTCATTAAGTCTGACTGACATAACTGCTTGTGTTGCAATGCTGCTAGTTATCTCCTAGCCCTTTGCATACTTTTATACAGTTCAGTTCTATTTCATTCAGAATTTGCCATTTCATTCACTTTACACTTTCTCAGGCAACAATTTCAGTTTTATATCAAGCACGTTTTTCCAACCATTGACACCACACTGTGTACAGTTTTTGTCTCTTATGTAAAGAAAATTGTACTGGCATTTTAGGCAATCCAGAAAAGGCTGAATAGATTGATTCCAGATATGGAAGGATTTTTTTATGAAAAGTGATTGAGTCAGTGGGGCTTGTGCGACAGGCAACTTTATTGAATCATACAGATTCTTAAAGGGGCTTGACAGGCTAGATGCTAAAATAATATTTCCCATTGTGGAATAAATTTGGATCAGGCGACATAATATCAGAGGAAGGGGTCACCCATTTAAGACTGGGGTGAGGAGGAATTTCTCTGTTGACAGTATATTTGTGGAATTCTTTTATGCAGAAGGATACAGAGGCTGGGTTAAGCATATCCAAGGCTGAGATAGATATACTTTTAATCAGTAGGGAAAACATAAGTTGCAAAGAAAAGGCAGGGAAGTGGAATGTCAGATCAGCCATGACCTCACAAAATGGTGGAATCGACTCAATGGGTTGAATGGCCTACTTTTATTCCTCTAGGCAAAAGTGAGGACTGCAGATGCTGGAAATCAGAGTCTAGGTTAGAGTGGTGCTAGAAAAGCACAGCAGGTCAGGCAGCATCTGAAGAGCAGGAAGATCGATGTTTCAGGCAAAAGCCCTTCATTAGGACTGAAAGCAGAGAGCCTCCAGGGTGGAGAGATAAATGGGAGGGGGTAGGGCTGGGGAGAAGGTAGCAAAGAGTACAATAGCTGGATGGGGGTGGGGATGAAGGTTATAGGTCAGAGAGGAGGGTGGAGCGGATAGGTCAGAAGGAAGATTGGCAGGTAAGACAGGTCATGAGGATGGTGCTCAGCTGGAGGTTTGGAACTGGAGTAAGGTAGGGGGGGAGGGGAAATGAGGGAACTGGTGAAGTCCACATTGATGCCCTGGGGTTGAAGTGTTCCGAAGCAGAAAATGAGACATTCCGATGGAAAATCTTTGACCAAAGAACAAGGTGAAATGGTAATTTCTGATCAGAATCATAAAATGTCACATTACAAAAGAGATCATTCTGTGTACTATGACTGCTTCCTGGAGTTTTCTACCCTGCTCTTTCTCTGAACCTTTTTCATAAGCGTATTTTCAAAATATTTACCTATTTCCTTTTATATAAACATTTTGGTCTTGGCTTCCATCATTATTTTTGAAAGAACATTCGAGGCTAAACCATTATCCAGACAATGCTCAATTTTTGGGTGATAATGGGCCTACTAAAGCCTTAATACATCATAAAGAAAATATGTATATAATTCCATACAGAAATGCAAAATCTACTATATGCTGTAGGACAAAATATATAAAATCTTTACTTATACTTGAAACAGGAATTGGGCCCTTTTCATATTCATAGAAGGATCTTTGAAATATACCTTTTTGAGCCTCCGCAACTTCCCTTCTGGCATTCCACAAAATTCTGGGATTCATGCCCAATGCTTTTTCCATTTTGAACAAATAGTTCTTATCTTCAATACACAATCCAAAAAGCATCATATTTTACTCTACAAAACAAATATTCACAGCTAGCTATCTAGCTAGCACATACTAAACCTGGGATGGAATGCTTTATGGCAAACAGTGAGTCAGTTGGCAGCTGCGATAGGATTGTAAAATTGCTTACATGGAAGCTTACATGCCATGGAAGTGGGCCATACCTGCCATCTACCCAACTCTACTGGGAATTTTACCAGTGGGAGAGATGGAGGCGAATGGGTTATAAGACCAAAAGGGATAGAAACAGAAGAAAGCTATTCAGCCCATCCAGTCTGCTCCGCCATTCTTGGCTGATCTGACAATCGTCAACTCCATTTTCCTGCCTTTTCCCTATAACCATTGATTCCCTTACATTTTAATATCTATTTCATCCTTGAATTAACTTAATGATCCAACCTCAGCAATCTTTTGGTACAAAGAGTTCCGTAGATTCACTATCCTCTGAGAGAAATTCCTTCCCATTTCTATCTTAAATGTTATTCTGAGATCATGCCTCTCATCATAGACTCTTCCACAAGGAGAAACAATCTTCCCACAAGGGATGAACTCAGATTTCTCCAGTTTCCTCATTTCCCCACCCCCCACCTTGTCTCAGTCCCGCTGCGCTTTTCCAGCAACACATTTTCAGCTCTGATCTCCAGCATCTGCAGTCCTCACTGCCTCCAATAGGTTTCCTTGGTAAAGTGCCCAAAACTATTCATGGTTTTCCAACTGTGGTCTGACCATTGCCTTGTACTGTTTTAGCAAAACCTCGCACTTTTAGGTTCTATACCCTTTGAAATCAAAGCCAGCATTCCATTTGCTTTCACTATTACCTGCTAAACTTAAATGCAAGCTTTTTTGTGATTCATAATTGAAAACTCCCAAATCCGTCTGTTCCGTAGCTTTCTACAGTCTTTCTTCACTTAAATAATATTCAGCTTTTCTGTTCTTTCAGCCAAAGTGAATAATCTTACAATTACCCACATTACCAAGCTTCTGCCAAGCTTTTGTTCATTCATTTAATGGGCCTGTATCCCTCTGCAGACTCTTTGTGTCTTCCTTCCCACTTGTGTTCCCACCTAGTTTTTATGATATTCACAAACTTGACTATAATACATTCACTTTCCGTATCCAAATCATGAAAGTATCTCGTAAATAATTGTAAACCCTGTGGCATACCACTTATAGGTTGCCAACCTGAAACTAACTCCCTGATCCCTATTCTCTGTCTTCTCTTAGTTCCTAATGCCTTGTACAGTTTCAGCAACACCTCCTTACTTTTATACCTTACTCCTTTAGCAATAAATGCTAAAATTCCACTTGCCTTCCCCATTTCCTGCTGTACCTGCATACAACTTTTCTGTGATTCATGCACAAGGACACCCAGATCCCTCTGCAACAAAGCACTCTGAAGTTTCTCTCCATTTAGATAATAAGTTGCCTTCTATTCCTCTAACCAAGATCAATAACCTTACACTTATCCACAGTGCTGGACTGCTAATCCAGACACCCAGATAATATTCTGGGGACCTGGGGTTGAATACCAACATGGCAGATAGTGGAATTTGAATTCAATAAAAATCTGGAATTGAGATTCTAATGATGACCATGAATCCATTACTGATTGCTGGAAGAAACCCATCTGGTTCACTAACCTCCTTCAGGGAAAGAAATCTACCATCCTTATCTGGTTTGGTCTACATGTGACTCCAAATCCATAGCAATGTGGCTGACTCTTTACTGCCCTCTGGGAAATTAGGGATGGGCCATAAAAGCTGGCATATGGCCTCATCCCATGAATGAATTAAAAAAACTTAAACTTCAGCTGCCAAATTTTGATCCATTCATCTAAACTGTCCATATCCATTTGTAAATGTCCGAGTTTGTCATTGCAACTTACTTTCTCACCTATTTTAATGTTATCTGCAAACCTGTCCATAGTATTTTGTATATTCACAGTGAAGTCATTAAAACAGATTGTAAAGTTTGGGGCCCAAGCACTGAATTTTGTGGCACTTGTTATGTCTTGCCAATGAAATAAAGACATATTTATTCTGATTCCCTGCTCTCTATTTAAATCCTGCCTTTTCCAGGGATGTGTAATAACATATCTGAACAGGTTGATTTTGTAAAGAAGAATTAATTAAGGATATCTTCCCACTGTTGCTGGTATTTTACCAGGAGCAGGAAATCTGTATTCCCATCCTATAGTTTTGTATGTCTACCTACATGCAATGTTTGAAGAAGGATCGTCACTACCACCTTCTAAAGGACATTGGGGATTGGCAATAAATGCTTGTATGGGCAGTGATACCCTCATCTCCTGAACAAATTTAAAATAATATATACTGAGTGTACCAGATGAAATCTCCTCCTTTTTTGTACTCTCTGCCCAATGGAAATCCTTGCCTAAGATAGTTCCCCACTCCTGCATGCTCTCCCCCACTTCCCTGTCGAACAGGGACTCCTACTCCTTCTCTCAGAGGCCTGCCAATTTGGATCCCGTGAAGTTCTGGACAAACCTGGATCATTAGCTCCTTGTCTCCTCTATAGGAACTGTGCATAATACCTGCAGAAACCTTCACACTCGGAGATCCACCTGGTACAAGCAAGCTGCCAGCCATTTGATTGACTAGCAGCTCCTGGAGCTATCTCCTCCACCCAGATGGGATAGGATTCTTACCCCATGCCAATTAGTGGCCTAACAGCCATTACAAATGATATGAAGAGCAACCCAGCCAAAAAGGAGTCAGGCTTACATACAATGGATTTACATGTCTGTGTAAAAACTTAGCCATGCTCTGAACCAGAAGGCAATGAGTTAACATTCGACTTCAGAGGCACAAGCACAAAATCTAAGCTGACATTCCAGTCCAGTACTGAGTCTTTGCTGCACAGTCAGGGGTGCATTTCTTCAAATGAAATGTTAGACCAAGGTCCTGCCTGTTATCTCAGATGGATGTTTAAATCACATGGCACAGTTTCAAACAAAAGAGCAATCTCCATGCTGTCCTGACCAATAGCCATCCTTGGTAATGGTGAGGCAATGGAGATCTTTTTTGAGGCTAGGTGCCACCACTGACTGAGTCAGAAGGACTGCTGTTCTGAACTTTTAATTTTTTTTAGTTTTCTAATTTATCTCAATGACCTATAATGCTGGACTATGTATTTCTTTACTTTTCTTAATTAAATTGTTTCCTAAAAATTTGATCTTAAATATCTGTGTCTAGGTACCTTTGTACCTACGATGGTGCTGTAATGCTGTAATTATAAACTTTTCACTCCACTCATTTGAGTACATGCAGCAATAAAGCTAATTCAATTCAATTCAATTGACTTCAATTCAAACATTGCAACACTGAATAAATAAACAAAATGATTGACTGTAAAACATTTTGGGACATCCTAAGATGGTGAAGGAATTTTATAAATGTAAGTCTTTCTTTCTTTAAGAAATAGCAGAATTCACTGTGTGTAATAATCTGTGAAGAGTTATTATTCCATTGACTCTAACTGTAGAAAATATACCTGTACTTTTATTGGGTTTACCTTTTTGATGTTTATCTGTACTCACTAACTAAATACGAAAAGCCTCCTATTATTCAGATGGTAAGATGATAATTTGGCCATTGTCCAATTTGATGGCATCTCCTTACTTTCTAAGTTATAGGGAGACCTTTAATGTGCTGCTGACTCATTAGGTAATAGGTGATAGGGATACCTTCACTAAACTTGAACAAGGTCTAAAGATCCTATTTCAAACTCTGGCTGACTTTCAAGTAAACAAAATAGTCTTGGTTGACTTACATTAACCATTCACTTTGCAGAAACAAAGGCATGTGTTAGAGCGTCAACAGGAGGAGGTTGCAGATTCTTTTTAAAAAGAAGCAATATATTACATTGAGCCAGAGACATTAACAAGGTGCTAAGTTATTGCTGAAATTGCTAATCCAAGGGTGTGTCTGATACAGAGAACATGTTTCTGCTCTTGCTTGTTATTTAACTACTTTTACCAGAAAACGCACATGTTAGAATACCATCTGGGACCAGCAGTTGGACTCTGATGGCCCTATTATAGATAATCTACCAGCACTCACAGCCCTCTTTCATGTTTGAAGGATGGCCATTTCAGTATGTTATGAATGGTTCCCAGTAGTCTTTGAACTCGATTTAGTTGTTGCCTCTAATTTTTCTTTGGATATTTGGTCTCAGTTATTGGGTGCTCCTACTCCATTGTTGATACATATAGTGTTCATCTTAGCCCCACATTTTACTCTTGCTAAATGAGATAATAGCACAGATATACTTTTATAGGCCAAGAACCTTTGACCACATTACTGACAAGAAGTAGAATTATTTGGGGGCAAACGATTGATTAACTTGACATGGTATGAATGATTTAACTACTGATGTATACAATCAAATCTCATTCTTAAAAGTTAGCATTTATTATCTATCAAAAATAAAACAAATAAAATATCGAGCGGAAGACTTCATAGATTTGAAACAATCCTAATATTTTTATTGTTTGGAATTTTGATTTGATATACTTGATCTGACTGTAGATTCCCTGTAATGTTTATAATGTGATCTGATTTGTTGGAATATAGGTTCCGAAACATGAGTGGAATTGAAGGTTTAAATCAAATAAAAAACCTTTTAACTATTATCAGGATGAATAAAAATAATCAATAATGTCACTCAGACCAATGTTTAATAAAAGAAAATATGGCATACTGCTCATACAGGAGGAGAATATGTACCGACCAAGCCTGAATGCAAGCTTTTGTTTACTAATTGCTATGGATCAATTATGTATATAATTGGATTTTCAAAGTTAGAGCAATGGGATCACATTACATGAGAACTACTATCAAAGGATAGCATGGCAGATAATTTTGCTATTACAATGTACAGTACTGAAGCTTTTATTGCACATAGTGTAAAGGTTGAGAGCACTTGAGGAGGAAGTGCTTTTCCACTTTTTGCATCTAATCACAATATGAAGCACTTTTAGATCAGGTTTCCTCTTGTGAAAGTCAGAAGCAGAAACTCTCATCCCTGTCACCAATTGAAAGAACTTAAAGGAATTAAACAATAGAAAGATACAGCATACAGAGTAACAGAATGCTTTTGACATCATATTGAAATATTAAAATAGTATTTCAAAGTAATAAACGTAATGCAATTTAATGAAATGACATCATTCAGCAAATGGAATTACTGATGCTGCACAAAAATAAAATTCACATACATTAAAATGAACATTGCATGAAAACTCTCACCTCTCCCCATTTCTGTAACTTCCTCTAGCCACACAATGCCTCAGTAGTCTTAGTTTCCAGTATTCTTGCCTCTTCTAATATCCTTTTTGCTACACAACTGAGCCCCATCTGTGTTGTCTAGAATTCACACTCTGAAACTGTCTCTGAAAGTGATTCCCCTTTCTTACTCTCTCAACTCATTTAAGAACATCTCAGAACTCAAGGAATTAAGGGCTACGGGGAGAATGCGGGTAAGTGGAGTTGAAATGCCCATCAGCCATGATTGAATGGCGGAGTGGACTCGATGGGCTGAATGGCCTTACTTCCGTTCCTATGTCTTATGGTCTTAAGTACATATAGGTTATCCTTTTGTCTCGACCCTACTTGTTTGGATTCTTTTTTTGTCTTATTACAGCCTTCAAAGTGTTTTCAATGTTTACCTACAATTAAACAATTGCTGAAAAAGAGAATGGTTTTCAATGATGGTCTTTCTTGTTGAATGACGATTCCTTTTGTAAATCTCCTCTATTTCAAAGCAAAGGCTCCTGTTCAGACAATTTCAGAGAAAATGTTATCCGAAAGTATCTATACATTTTTAAAATATCTGATCAGGGTGAGATATATGGTTTACAAGACTGCGCAGAAGTTCTAGGCCTCTGTTCTTTAGTTATAGACTCAAACCTCTCCCTGCCAACAGTTTGAACTTAGGTTGGTCTATTTATAACCTTTATGTCTCATTTCATCCCAAGAGGAATTTTCAACCTCAGATTTATGCCACCAATAATTTTGGCTGTTTCCACTTCTGTAACATTGTTCAACCTTCACCCCTGTCTCTACTTATCTGTTGCTGAAAGCCCCCTTCATGCTTTTGTTACCTCTAAACCTAATGGCTTCAATACTCTCCTGTCTGGTCTTCCACATGCTACCCTGTGTAAATTTCACGTAATCCAAACTTTTGCTATCCACGTCTAATTCACAGCAAATTCTATTCCCCTATCCCTCTTGAACATATTGACTGTCAGTGACCTTGACTAGGTCTGAGGTTAACAATGTCTTGACTTTAAAATTCTCACTTTGCATGCCTCACTCCTCCCATTTTTTTCAATCCTGCAATCCATGGACATTGCCATGTTTGACAAATTCTGGCCTTTTGTGCCTCGCTAACATTAATCGCTCTACCTTTCCACTACCTTTACCACAGGATTTGGAGTTTCCTCACCATACTTCTCCACCTCTATCTCACTTTTCTCTTTTAAGACACCCCTTAAGACCATCCTCTTTAACAAAGCTTTGGGCCATCTGACCTGATGCCTCTTCATATGGCTGAGTGTAAGACTTTGTTTTATATTGATAGATCGACAAACTTTAGGATGTTACGGATTCTACTTGATAATAACTAAATTTCTTGTTAAGTATCCCATTATGATTAATTACTAGATTTTAAAAATAATAATGTATTGTTTTTAACCTTAACTCCATCTGTGTATCCTGATCTTCATATTACTTTCCTTAACATTTTTATGTATTGACTTTATGATTAATACTTTCCCTTTCTACTGATTATTTGTGAACACTTTTGACAGTGGCTGAAAGCTCTGACAGCTTGATAAAATTATTGGGCTTGATGCTGTGAGTCTCTTTTCAAACAAGCTACTATTTACAATTTGCAAGTTTTCATCAGATAGATCACTTCATCTCGCAATGTACCTCTCAACAGGTGCACAGCTTCAATGCTACCCACAAAATCCAGCCATTGTTTCCAGATTAAATTTCTCTTTCCTCTAATTTACTGAAGGTAAATATTCTACTGAAGATACAAATGTGCTCTGCAGAAAGGTTTTACTTTTCATTTCTCTTTTCCTGAAAGGTGCATATTTTTAAATTTTCATGTATTTTTATTATATCCAGTGCTGTCTGGAATTGGCTGATTGGGCCATGTTCAAACAGTCCGCAGGTACCTTGGACGAGTATGCCACCACTGTCACAGACTTTATCAGCAAGTATGTGGAAGACTGCATACAGAGGAAGTCAATCTGGGTGTTCCCCAACAGGAAACTTGGGATGAATCATGACATAAAGTACCTGCTAAAAGTTAGGCGTGAGGCCTTCAGATCAGGAGACCCACTCAAATATAAGGAATCCAAGTATGACCTTTGCAGAGCCATTAAGATAGCCAAGGACCAATACCGATCCAGATTAGAGGCCCAGACAGACACACAGCAACTATGGCAAGGACTGAATGACACCACAAGTTCTAAAAAGAGACAGTGCAAGATAGCAGATGATGACATATCCCTCCCAGACTATCTCAACGCCTTCTATGCTCGCTTTGAGCAGAATTTCAGCAGAGAGGTAACACCTATTCCGACATGTCCTGACGAACCTATCCCAACAGTCACTGCATCGGAGGTAAGATCAGTTTTCTTTCATGTGAATCCAAGGAGAGCGATGGAACCAGACTGAGTACCAGGCCAAGCACTCAGGGCATGCGCGGATCAACTGGCAGAGGTCTTCTCGGACATCTTCAATCTCTCTCTGCAGCAGACCACTGTCCTTGCCTGTTTCAAGAGGGCCAACATCATCCCTATGCCTAAGAAGGCTCATGCAACATGTCTCAATTACTACCGCCTACTAGCCCTAGCTTCAGTGGTCATGAAGTATTTTGAAAGGCTGGCCATGGCATTAATCAACTCCAGTCTCCCTACTACTCTTGACCCACTCCAATTTGCCAATCAGACCAACTGATCCACATCAGATGCCATATCACTTGCCCTTCACTCCTCCCTAGGACATCATGACACCAAGAACAGCTACGTAAGAATCTTACTCATTGACCACAATTCCGCCTTCAACACTATTATCCCTCCAGACTGATTATCAAACTTAGTGATCTCGGACTAAGCCCCACTCTCTGCAACTGGATCCTCAGTTTCCTGACCCACAGGCCACAATCAGTGAAGATTGGGGACAATATTCCATCGTCACTAACACTCAACATTGGAACCCCTCAGAGGTGCGTACTGAGCTCCCTACTGTACTCATTGTATACCCATGACTGTGTTACCAAATACCAGATTAATGCCATTTACAAGTTAACTGATGACACCACCATAGTCTGTCAAATCTCAGATGGCGATGAAACAGACTACAGATGGGTTGTGGAAGACCTGGAAAAATGGTGCACTGAGAACAACCTAGTTCTCAATGTCGGCAAAACCAAGGAACTCATTATTGACTTTCGGCCGGATCTTACTCATGCCCCCCTACACATTAACAGCACAGAGGTGGAACAAGTGGAGAGTGTCAGGCTCCTGGGAGTGGTTATCCACAACAAGCTTTCTTGGATTCATCATGTGGATGCACTGGTTACAAAGGCCCAACAATGTCTCTTCTTCCTCAGGCAGCTGAGGAAATTTGGCATGACAGCGAATACCCTTACCAACTCTTATAAGTGCGCCATCGAGAGCATTCTGTCTGGATGTATCACTACCTGGTATGGCAACTATACCATTCAAGATCAGAGATGGTTACAGAGAATGGTGAACTCAGCCCAGACAATCACAAAGGCCAACCTCCCATCTATAGAATCCATCTACTAGGCCCATTGTCAAGGAAGGCTGCCAGCATTCTCAAAGATCCATCCTGCCCTGGCAATGTTTTTCTACAACCTCTACCACTGGAGAGAAGTTACAGAAGCCTGAACATATGCACCAGCTGGTTTTGAAATAGTTTCTATTCTACTGTTGTTAGCATACTGAACGGATTCACAAACTCTTAACATTCGCCTGTACCTGTGTTTTTGTTTTTGCCGCTGTTTACCTATTATTTACTTATCTATGCTACTTAACTCTGTGATCTGCCTGTATTGCTTGCTGTGCCTCGGTACATGTGACAATAAATTCAATTCAATTTAGTTCAATCCAATTCAATTATATGTTGCAACCCCTCAAGTAGGTGACTGGAACGAAGGTGCACTCTTCCAAACTTTGTCATTACAATATGCAAATACTGACACAAGCTGAGAAGCATAGCATAGCCAGCGAAACCTAACTGTGTAAGTCAGGAAATGTTATTTAGTATGTATGCAAGCAGTCTATAATCTCTTACAACATTAACAAGACAACTTACTTCACTAATGTTTTGTTTTCCTATCACATCACAAGTACCAGTTCCACATAAATGTATCCAACCTAATATTATATGACCTTTTGATCTGCATTTTGTCTCTTGTTGCAGTGGGATACAATATGAGATAAATATGAATGGAAATGATTTCAGTATCAATTGCTCCCTTTTGCTAAACATTAGTAAGGAATTGTAGATGAACTGCCTACTCCACTACTGATTGTTTGACAGAAGTGCAATTATTGTAAACATGATGTCCAACACAAATGCGGTGAAAAGCAGATGAAACTGAAGAAATTATATCCCAATCAAAAAAATTCCAAATAGTTTGAGATACTCAATTTTTAACATGTTTTCTTTCCTGTCTTTTGAGAGTTAGTATCTCCAGTCTCTAATCTGCAAGGACAGTGTCGTGAACATCACTGAGAAGATTTACAAGTGAGCAGTTCCATTAGAAATCTAAGTGTGCAATGTATTCACTGATTCTGGGTGCTAATTAGGAACTGCTGAAAACATTACCAGCTCATACTGCTGTACTCTTAACTTCAAAAGACCATGAAAATCTCAAACAACATTAAAGGGATAAAATTGAATTTTAACCAAAATATGAAGCAATCAATAGTAAATTGACGACTTCAATGGAAAACAAACCTGGCACAGTGTAAACCAGACTAGCTCCACTGATACTCGCGACTTAGCTGAAGTCCAGTATCCCCTGGCTGTTCTTGTTTAGGAAGTCTCATGTTTCCAACAGTGACCACTGCTTGAATCTGGATTAAAATGACTAGCAGCTCTTTAGGGTGAATATTCCTCCACATGGTAAAGACGCAAATTTTAGATAAGATTCCCTACACAGTGGAAATAGGCCCTCCGGCCCAACAAGTCCACACCGACTCTCTGGAGAGTAATCCACCCAGACCCATTTCCCCTCTGACTAATGCACCTATGGGCAACCTAGCATGGCCAACTCACCTGACCTGCACACCTTTGAACTGTGGGAGGAAACCAGAGCAAACCCACACAGACACAGGGAGAGTATGCAAACTCCACACAGACAGTCACCCAAGGCTGAAATCGAACTTGGGTTCCTGGCACTGTGAGGCAGCATTGCTAACACTGAGCCACATTGCCGCCCCTAATCTCATCTCAAGCTAATTAACTCCTGAGCAACATTTCAGATGGGGTGATGGGGACTAGAAACCCCATAGAATCCAGCCCAAAAAGAATGCAGTCATGTATATCAGAAGATTTCAGATTTGTCCGAGCTCAACTGTCTTATCTCATCAAGGATAGGAGTAGGATTTGGCTTTAGTGTTCCTAAGTGTGAATGGGAAAAAAGAATTGTACAATTGTGCAGCACAGAAGAGCCTATTCAGCTCATCACAGTCATTGTAGCCCGTTGAAAGTGCTATCCAATCAATTCTACCCTTCTCACATTTCCACACTGTTCTGCATGTTTCCTTTTTAAGTATCTATGGATTGCAGATTATAAAAAACTTGCTGCAGAAAATAATACTTTCCTTATCTCTTCATAGCGTCAATTGCTAAGAATATCAGACTTTAGTTTTCCAATGACTGGCACCCCTCACTACCCTCCAGCATGGCCAATGGAAAGGTTTTTCACAGTTTGCTCCAAAACTTTGGCCATTTCAATTAAATTTTCCTTCAATCTTCTTTGGTCTAAGGAGGAGCATTCGAGCTTCTTAAGGATCTTTTTCAGCACAATGGAGCATTGAGTGAGGAGAGAATTGGTTGCACTGTTCTTGTCTGCCAAAACTTAATTGTCTAGCTCACACAGCATTGAATGTACTGGGGAATAACAATTATCTCAGCAAAGGATCAACTCCCTTCAAGAAAGTAGGAGGGGAGAAAAAAGAAGTTAACAATTGAAATGATGAAGTGATACATATCCCACAAAAATAAGGATGATGGCAATGGGTGTGTAATTGTTTTTTTTTTCACAGCAGTAGCACAAGCCATTTCCAGATGTCCATTTCCTGGTTTACTGCACATGAGATAAATGCCAATGAAAGTCATGGACTAACTTTAGTAATGGCTCTTGGACCCCCACTCTGGAGTAGAAAGCATGCCCTGGTCCATTACCTGCCAGAGTGAGGTTATTGCACCACAGGTAAGCTCTTAATTTGTCACCTCATGGCCTGCTTTCTATACAGGTGCTGTCTGGACTCCTGCTGCTACCAATGGAAGATTCAGCAGCATCACTGAGATAGGTGGGAGTGTGTGCAGGAGACCTCTGGAGATGGGTCGGGTAAGTGAAATAAAAGTCACTGTGCCGTGTGTCAGAAGGCAAATCCCAACTGTGACTGGATCCTATATTTCCCAACTACAGTCCTTTCATTGGCCAGTGAGACCCCTTCCACTACCCACTTAGGCTACTGTTGGAAGACAGCCTCCAATTAGCAGTCAATCTCTGGATACAATGGCAGGTTGAGCCACTATTCGTGAAATGCCAACAGCAATAGAGAATGGTCTCTTTACATATGTACACAAAATGCCCAATTACTTCAGATGGGCATTATCTCTGTGCTAATTCAAGTTTTGATATAAAGCTGGATGATGATACGGCATTGCGAAGCTAATTAACGCTACTTTCTTGCTATTTTGCAAAGTTTTGGATAAGGTATCTGCCATCCTGTTTAGGGTGACAGACAAAAGTCTGCATCTAAAATCTGAATGGTTATGATCATAATCTGCAAGCACTCATTCAAAAGCCTTGCTTGAAATTCCAAGAAGGCAGAGTCACTCTCCATGACAGATAGTGTCACAATTTTCTACATCAATTATCCATTAGTGATTGTGTTCCCACTTTCAAACTCCCCAGTATAATGGAGATTGAGCTGGATTTTCCCATTTGCAGTTACTATGTGTTGGTGAGTTAGTTTTGCTACATGGAATATTATGGGGATCTGAGTGGTGTGGACTAAAGCGGGATTTGAAGCAAAGTTGGATGAGCAGTAAGACAAGACCCAGAGAGGAATTTGGAGGTGCTTGTGGATGTACTGGTGGAGAGGAAGTCAGTCCTTTCCCCTGCTGACCACTAAAGGACAACATGCCAGAAGAGAAAATGAGGTCTGCAGATGCTGGAGATCAGAGATGGAAATGTGTTGCTGGAGAAGCACTAATGCCCGAAACATCGATTCTCCTGTTCCCTAGATGCTGCCTGACCTGCTGCGCTTCTCCAGCAACACATTTCCAACATGCCAGAAGACCCAGCCAACAATTCTGGAGAGAAATTGTAATATGGGTTTTGTTCCATATCAAAAATGACACCCGGCAATGCCACCAGAAGCATACAAAGTTTGTGTGCTCTACAAGGCTTAGTGCCACCATCGTCACTCCCACAGAATCAGATCTGATTCCAACTCTGCCACTTCTCATGCATTCAAGAAGGTTTGAGAGCTACAATCTCAGTATTGAGTGCACCATGTCATTCATGGCAGCACACCTATGTTATCCTCAGAAACTCTTAACCCTTCATATGCTCTTTGATTCTTACTCATCCACTGCAAACAAATTGCCACCTATCCCACTCGTATATGACTACTAACTGCTCATTCATTCATATACATGATAGTCAATCCCTCCCTATATCACACTGTAGGAAAAATTGTACCTTGCCCCATCTCCTACATCACAATGACATCGTAACAGTATTCTAACTGACCTTCTTGTAAGTCAGACTGCTTGCACTTCGACTGTAAGACTGTCTGTGCTAACCTCACATAATGTAATTGGGTGACCCTCTTGACTAAAAATAGTCTCTTTTCATCCTGAAAAAGATTTTCCTTTTGACCTTTCCACTTGCTTAAAGCATGTGCAGTCTGATTATTGCATAAGTTGCTGGAACATGCTGCAACTTTGACATTGAAATATCACAATGCCATACAGTGACATGTCAACTCCCTGCCTGACTGGTGGATTAATTGTACCATGCTTTGCACATCACAAGCTGCCTGCTTTCTTTTTCACTAAAATGCAAGCCAGTGACTGCCTGTAATTCAATGCTAATGTCAGGGGGGGAGGGTCATAAGAAAGGAATGGGAAGCAGACAGAGGCTGGAAACCTGAATTAAGTTATAATGTGGGTGAACACTAAGAAGGGAAGCTCAGAGCCATAAGATGATTATGTATATGTCAGAACAAAGTCATCCTATGCATGGAATGCATTGTTATCCCAGACCTGGCAGAGGCACATAAGGCATAGACATAGCTCAGCTCACAAGTAAAATGTTTAAACTCGGAGTGGAGTCTGACTTGGTCTGAGAGTAGGTACACTGATGGGCTGATTCTGGTGGTATGTATGGATGAAGGGTGAGGGAGGATGGTGGCCATCATCTCTTTTTTTTTAGGATGATTTGTTACATGGAATATTATGGGGATCTGAGAGATGTGGACTGAGGTTGGATTTGAAGCAGAGTTGGTTGAGTAGTCAGGCAAGACACAGAGAGGGATTTGGAGGTGCTTGTGGATGAATTTGTGGAGAGGAGGTCTTAGGGAGTTGTCATCCCCACTGCTCCAAACACTTGGTCAATATCACTTTGTTCATGATTATAACTTTCTCAAGCTCCTCTTTCCCTTTTATTTCCTAACTTATAGCTACTTCTGGAAGTTACTTGTATCATCTACAGTAAAGACTGATACAAAATATCAGCACTTTTCAACTGCCCTTCATGTATTTTCCAATATTATTTCTCCAGGCTCACGTTCTGGAGAAACTCTCATTTTGTTGACTCATTTACTGATTAAATGTCTGCAGAAACTTCTGCATTTTGTTTTATGCTTCCAACTAACTATCTCCCATACTTTTTTTTTGTCCTTTTCAATATTTCAGTCAATCTTTGTGGCTTTCATTCATATTATGTCTGATTTTCTGTTCTGGCACCCACTTTGAACAATCACGTGCTTTCTCCTTAAGTTTGCTACCATCTTTATCTTTTAAGCAAGGTTGGAGAGTAGTCCACCCATTGGATTTTTTTTCTTTCTCATTTGAAGTTCTGAAATATCCTTTAAATATCTGCCATTGGATCCCTTTTGGCCTATTCCATAACCTAATTTGCCAGTTCATTTTAGCTCACTTTACCTTCATGCCCTCATAATTACCCTGATTTAAGTTCAAAACACTCATCTTCACCCAGTCCTTGCTTCCTCAAACCAAGTGTAAAATTCAATCATTTCAGAATCCCTGCTACTTTATGAGCACTTTCTTTATGAGGTCATCTTATTCCATAATACCAAGTCAAGTATAGCCTGCTGTTAGGCCAGCCCCAGAGCATGCATTTCTAAGAATACATCCCCAAAACATTTTATAAACACTTCTTCTCGCATTTGCTCATCTAATTTTGAAGTATATATGTAAACCTAAATTGCCTATTGTTATCTCAGAAACTTTCTAACAAGCTCACGTTATTTCTTTCTTTATATTCTGTCTTACTATGTGATTACTGTTAGGTCCTGTACACCACTACCAAAGTGACTTCCTAACTTTATCATTTCTCATCCTGGCTTAAATTGCTTCTATTTTCTGATTTCATAAACCTCGGTCAAGTCTCTGTATTGTGCAAACTCCATCATTAATTAAGAGAGCAACCATTCCACCTTTTGCTCGCTTCCTGATTCTCATAAATATCCTATATCCTTTAATATTCCGATCACAATCTTGTGGCATATAGATAATATATAAATCTATGATAATCATTTGAGTTAGAGTTCAATTTATTTTTGTCACATGTACCAAGATATAGTGAAAATTGTTGTTTTGCATGTTATACAGGCAAATCTTAGCATACAAAATGCATCAGTAGCACAACTCAGGGTAACAGAATACAGTGTTACAGCCATGGAGAAGGTGTAGAGAGAGAGATCAGAATTAGCACTTGAGAGGTTCAATCAAATGTCTGGTAACAGTGGGGAGAAAGCTGTTCTTGAATCTGTTCATACATGTATTTAAACCTTTATATCGTCTGTCGAATCAAAGAGGGTGGAAGAGAGTATAAGCAGGTTAGGGGAGCTCGTTGATTATGCTGGTTGCTTTCCTCAGGCAGTGGGAAGTATAGATTGAGTCAATGGTTGGAGGGCTGGTTTGAGAGATAGGCTGGGCTATGTTCATGATTTTATGTAGTTTCTTGTGATCTTGGAAAAATCAGTTGCCATATTACGCTGAAATGCATCTAGATAGGATGCTTTCTATGGTGCATCTATAAAAATTGATTAGAGTCATTGTGGATATGCTGAATTTACCTAGCATTCTGAGGAAATAGAGTCATTAATATGCTTTCTTGACATCACAACAACATGGGTAAACCAGGACAGATTGTTGGTGATCATCACTCCCAGGAACTTACTCTGTTGATCATTTCCACTATTGATACAGATAGGGGTGTGCTCTCAACTTTGCTTCCTGAAGTCCATGACCAGTTGCTTTGTTTTGCTAATATTATACAGTAAAGTAGATGTAATCACAACATTCAAATTCAGTTATAGTGCAATCATTGATGAACTCTATATACAGCTGTCAGAGGTAATTGTAATTCTCTCATTCACTATTTGTGAGCTTCCTATTTTTGCATTTCGGACTGAGATGGATTCGAGGTGCCACTTATCTCCAGGCCATCATCCTCTGCTTCTGTGAGGTTCACTATTTATGACAGAGCATCTCCAGTTCTATTCTCCATCCTTGCATTTGCAGTCTTCAACGAATGGAAAAACAGATTTATCAGTGAGTTTAGATGAACTATTCCCCTGATGGATATTGCATTCAGTGAAAGTGACTACGAGACACATGCATCACATGCAGAACATTTAAATATGTGTCAATTGAGGATGAATAAAAGGAGGAAATGCAATGGACAAAATGGAAACTGGATGCACTAAAAGTTGAGAAGATGTGAATACTAAAATAATGGCAAATATTTAATAAGACAAAGTGAAAAGTGAAGGTGGCGGATTAAAACACAGGATAGAGGTAAGTAAACAATTATACTCACATTTCATGACCTGATTAGGTTATTATACTACTTTTAACAAAGAAATGATGACCTAGCAATAAAGGTCCTGTGTTCACCTCCAATCAGGCCTGCTACCTGAGACCAGCAACTTTCTTCCTGCCATTCTTCCTCCTCCTGACTAACCCAGCAAAGAAATCCAGTGATGTATCCAGTGTCTGGTGCTGCCCTTGCTCCAATTCAAATATCCATCCTGAACAGTTCCTATTTCCATTTATGGAATGTCCCTTTACATATAGCTGCAATCTCATCATGCAGATGTCCATCATATCTTTTGAGTAGCTTTGAGAAGGAAAAAATAGAAGTCAAAATATATTGGCACAATTGAGTTCAGGTTACATATTCCACCGTTTCAGTTCTCCCCACATGCTTCCACCTCACCTTCAGATTCATATTGAGAGTGTTATTTCTTTGATTTCTGCAACCTATGAGGCAACTAATTTTTGGTGCAAATGCCTTAAATGTATCTTTTTGGATGTGGATTGACAGACAGGGAAATCCAGCACTTCATAGATTATACCTTAGTTTGTTATCAAATCACCCAAGAAGTCGCAGTGCAGAACAGTATTAAACAAAGGTCTCCAATCCAATACACCTTCAAACCAACCTCAAATGAACATTGAGCTATTTTCTGTACCAGTCTTTTTCATGTTCTTTCTCTAATAGACCATCAGTTTATTGGTGTTTTCTATTGTTTCTATTCTTTGGAGTTGGACTGATCAGCCTCCCTGTCTTCTGCCAGAAAATGGCAGAAATCCAGGATGAAAGTAATCACGAGGTTTCTGCTGATCTTTTGCAAGATTTTGTTCCATGATTGAGAAAACAACAAGCTCCTCTCCAATCTAAAGCAAATTCCTAGCTTCAGACATAGCATCAGCATGTTCAAATTTATTTTACTTTAAACCCTTACTAAAGCAGAGCACACATTCCCTTCAGTCTGTTAGTCTGTAATCCTAAGGTTATGCTTGAAAAACAAATATTGTAACTACTTTGACAACCAGTTCATTTTTAACTTTATTACAACAGGCAACATAATCCTACTGGACCATAAGGCTGCTCACTCATTAGAAAGAGATAACTGTAGTGGTTCAACCTGAGTGTCATCACACTTCAGGCCAGGAGAGAAACTGAGAAGGAGAGCCTTTCATGGTAACTATACCCAGTGCGGGATTTGAACCCATTTTGCTGGTGCCACTCAATGTTTCAAACAAGTCATCCAAGCTAACTGACACCTCTAAGCAATAGTGGTATCTGCCCAATTTGTAGACAAATATATTGTTCAGCTTATTGCAATGAAATAATGTTTTAGTTTGTTTCATTTCCTGCAAAATGAAAACCTTAGTCATTAATGTTTTATATTTGTCACAAAAAGTGAAATAAATTAAAGTCACTGCAAATTTTGTCATTTGATATGTCTTTCAAGTGAATAAGATATAATTTTTGTTTATATCTTAGTATAATATCGTATTTCAGGAATCATGGTATTTTTCATAAGTAAATTTATTTAATAATTAGTGTAAGTTGAGCATAAAAGGGAGAATACTCATCTGTTTAATAATTTCTAATTATTTCCGATCTGTGGAGATTTCACAATTGAATAAAGAAGTTCAGAATCTTTCACAGCAACTTAGAGGTTTCAACAGTTAACTAGGCAGATATAGACTCCAACATTTAATGTCACTTTTCAGAAAAATAATAATAGTAGAAGCAGACAGTTTTGCTGTTGGTACAGCTGCAACATTCAGACCATTACCTTCTATTAATTTTGTCAGATTGCAGTTGCAACATCGTAATATATGCTCATTTAAGTTTTAATGGTGAAATATGATTTCATTGTGTTAGGAAAGAATGGCTATAGTCAATGCCACAAAGTTTCATTTTTATGCATTAGTATTATGTAGAATTTTAATTCTTAATTGAATTGGATAATGTCTTTCGATATCAGGAATAGAATCATTTCAATAATGAATTGTGTTTTTCTGCATGAAGAAGATGAGCTTTACATTGTCAGAGCATGCAGCAATGATGAAACATGCACATAAGTGGAAGCAGCCACAAGCAATTCAGATGGCTTTCTAAACAGACACTTTTATTTTAGACCTTGGAGACATAACTATCTGAAAACTAAAACACAGGATTGAATATAGATCATCTACACTAGAATATAAATGGATCCTTTTGGAAAAAAGGATGAGAATTAATAGGCTACCATTAATAAGCCTACTACAATTTTAACTCGAGCCCTCTAATTCTCCTGTTCACTTAATGTGCTGTAATTTTACAGCTTTTTTCTTGCCAGAGGTTTTCTTGTTACTCATAAATCAAGCTTTTACAATTTTTGTTTTATTGTCTTAGATCAATTATGCTTTTCTATTTATGGATGAATTTTCTTTCAATGGTCTAACTTTATTTTATTTTTATATATTTACATTATTTATTTCTATTGTTGCATCTTATAGCTGTCTACACCTATCCAGGTTGGGCCTTGCACCAATCTACATTAATGAGAAGTGTACTCAGCTCTTAATCTCTATTTTATTTAGTTTTCTGTTAATATTTTACACTAATTGCTTTTTTTAAATAGGGAAAGTTGCCTTTTCCTACTGAACCATAGGGCTGCTCTTTAGTTAAAGAGAAATAACCTCAGAGTTACCTCGCCTCAGACAAGGAGAGAGGTTGAGAAGGACAGTCCTTCACAGTAACCTCAGCCTTTGCAACACAAACAAGCTGAGCTAACCCCCAGTTCCTTGCTTTTTGTTAATACATCCAATTAGCTATACAATATGTACAGAGAAACTTGATACCTTTCTAATTTTTTTTCTATTTTTACACAGAGGGTGGTTTGCATATGGAATGAGTTGCCTGCGGAAGTGATTGATGGGCACATTAACATCATTTAAAAGGCATTTGGACAAATACATGGCTAGGAAAGGATTAGAAGGATATGGGCCAAGTGCAAGGAAATGGGGTTAGCGTGGATGGACATTTTGTCAGGATGGACCAGTTTGGGCCAAAGGGCCTGTCTCCATGCTGTAGGTCTCTATGACTTTATGACTCTATGACTCCAACTAAAGAATGCTGAAGTAAACATTTTGAGTTGGTGACCAAATCCATCCTTTCCACATTTCCTACACTCTTAGAAATTAATCAGGAGAATTTGCTTAATGTCCAACACTTTCTTTTCAGGATTATAATCTTACATAGAAATGTAATGTGTTTTATTCCTATGGATAAGTATCCACATCAGAAATGTAAAATGTCTTTGAAAGCTTGCCTCATTAAAGTTGGATCAAAATGAAGTACTAATATTGCTTTGGGTTGGGACCAGATTTAAACATTTTCAGGAGAAATTCCCTTGACAGCAGTCAATCCAGAAGGACACATCTTTGGAAAAGCTAGAACTTGGAAATCTGGCCCAACATCAGAATCTTCATCGATAGCACGATGGTTAGAAGGAATTTTAGAGTTGGTGGGCATTTTTATGGTCAAAACAACAGAATCTGTTTCTAAGACTTCATTCTAACTCCAAGTTCCATTAGCTTGGCTAGGTTCTTTTCAGTTTAACCAAGTGAATTAATCTTGTTAATTTCATTTATTCATCTCTCTTTTTTATTACAGCAAATACATAGAACAACTGACTGATTTGTGGGAAAGCCAGCTGGCCTTGGTTTTAGCCATTTCAGGAATGATTATGATGACTGCAGTCTGCAAAGGTTGATTTTGCTCTCCAAGTTCAACCGTGGATGTAATTTAGTGAGCGACTGAGGTTTAGGTTTCATAAGAGCATCATACTGATCTGTTTCAAAGAATTTTGCATTTTTATCTTTTTTAGCAAAAGTTCTAGATACAGAATATCTTTCAGTGCTTTAAGCCAGCAGTATTAATCACATATAATGGAAGACACCTGGGTTAGAAAGGAAATTATTTTTCACAACGTGGCATTTCAGAAAGGAGACGGGGATTGCTCTTCTTTTCAAATTTGGAGGTGAGTCATTCTAATGCTCTAAGTGTCACAGGTGAGTTTAGTCTTCGAGACTTTCACAAGTTTTCAGGCTGTTGACAAATATATTTGTCATCAACTACTGTTCTGGGTTTTGATACAATCAGGTCATTTCTGTAGTGTATATGGGTTTTTGATTGAATGCTGGATTTTTTTTCAGCCTACTACAGAAGCATTAGCACATAGAAGGCAGATAGATAGAAAATTTAAAGTCTCAAGCGAAGATGCCAGAAAATACCAGATAAGTAAAATTTGGTACAAAAATATAAATTACTCTCTTAATGCACAGAGCAGTTGAAGAATGGAAAAAAACAAGAAAGATTGAATTTGTCTATGTTGGGTTAAAAGTGGAGATCTTGTGGTGTAGTGGTAGTGCTTTGGGTTAAAGTCCAAATTCTGGGCTTGCAAGGAAGGTGTGTTTGCAAACAAGCCAGATAGATTGAGTATCAATTTATAAAACTTTTCAACACATGCCAATGGCAGGTCATAACAGCAGGAAAGATTTTTGGTCAGCCA
Source organism: Chiloscyllium plagiosum (assembly GCF_004010195.1). Taxonomy (NCBI): domain Eukaryota; kingdom Metazoa; phylum Chordata; class Chondrichthyes; order Orectolobiformes; family Hemiscylliidae; genus Chiloscyllium; species Chiloscyllium plagiosum. Next base: position 61,949,511 of record NC_057716.1, read on the forward strand.
CATAATAGAAGTGAAACACTCTACAATTGTCATCCATAGCTCTCAGGCTGCAATGTGCACACACACAAGTGTGTGCTGCTGCAGCAACTACACTCATTGGGGGCTGATTCGCTTAGTTGGCCATAGTGTCATACTGAATCAAATTGATGCCAAAAGCCTGAGTCTTCATCACCATTTTCACTGGAGTGGATCCAATCGCTGCCTACTTTCCCTACCTGTGGTAGATCTTCACTGAATCACAGTACTGTTCTGGCACAGAACATGCCATTTGGCCCAGTGTACCTGTACCGGTTCTATTACCTTATGCCAATCTTCAGCCCTTTCTCCCTGCACACCCTTTTAACCCAAATACTCAACCAAAGGCCTCCTGGATGACTCAATTGATCCCACCTCCACCACATTTTAAACATGTTAATATTTGACTGAGGGCAATAAGCACACCACTGTATATTAATGTCATGGGGGCTTGGTCAGAGTGAAATAAAAGCTTGTAGGAGACTGTCCTGGGTTCATGCCTCTGGGGTAATGTAAGTCATCTTTATGTAAACTGAATAGCTGCAGAAATGCAACAAACTTCATATTGTTTACTGAATAAGACTCTTCTAGTCAGACTAGAAAGGTAGATATTCTGTTCCACACCAGACTCCAACAGGCTTAAGCAACCCCTGCACAATAGTGAGAACTGGGGACATAGTAAAATTCTTGTCTCTTGCTTGTATTTACAATCTTGATTTTAACCAGGAGACAGAGCCCCAAATTTGGCACTGAGAACAGAGTGGCCCACATTTACGCTGGGGCAGGGTGGGAGGGGGTACAGGGGTGGGGAGTGGAGGAGACAGCTTGACTGTTGAATCCCATGGCTTGTGTAATTTAACTATTTGACTCCTGGCACAGCATAAACAGAGATTATTGAGAAACAGCTCCAATGCTTCACTGGGAGAAGGGAGGGAAAATTCCAACCTTCTCAGTTAGCCAAGAACCAAATGGCTTCACCTGAAAACAATTCCTTAGCAGTATAGTACCATCATGTGCTTTGATTATGCACAATAATCTCTTTTATGTGACTTTACCGAAAGCTTTCTGAAAATCTAAATGCACCACAGTCACTGGTTCTCCCTTATCTTTTCTATTTGTTATGCTCCTCAAAAGCTTCAGTAGGTTTGTCAAACATAAACTACCTTTCACTCCAGTGAAAATGGATGACAATTGTAGAGTGTTTCACTTCTATTATGTGGCTGACCAAAAATCTTTCCTGCTGTTAATTTTTTATTTCAACCTTTGCAGTGAATCCCATGGCTTGTGTAATTTAACTATTTGACTCCTGGCTCAGCATAAACAGAGATTATTGAGAAACAGCTCCAATGCTTCACTGGGAAAAGGGAGGGAGGAAGGGAAAAGTGTTTTCAGCCTTAAAAGGCTGAAATTTTTTATTTCAACCTTTGCAGTGTCTGTGTGGGTTTGGCGGGCAGGATGGAAAGTCATGAGAGGCAAAGCTAAAGAATTTGCAGCCGATTAGTTACACAATATCACAGCCACAATGACATGTTCGATGATTAGATAACACATAATACACATGCACGCACACACACAATGATAATTCTAATTTTTGAGATGCTTTTTGGCTAGCCAGGCCCTTAGTGTTCAATTGTCTTTGCCTAGAAGCTTCAACTGGTTTGTACGAAGTCCAAAATGATTGATTCACTTTGAAATTAAAAGAAAATTATCAAAAGGCACAATTCCAATAACTGCAAGAAATGTAACTCACTTTGTTCAAGTTTAAACTGCAGCAGAGAATAGACAGCTTCTGCTGGCAAGAACAATAGCACACACTTCTGTGCTCTCTCTCTCTGTCTCTGTAACTTGTTTCCAATTCCAACCTTCTCAGTTAGCCAAGAACCAAATGGCTTCACCTGAAAACAATTCCTTAGCAGTATAGTACCATCATGTGCTTTGATTATGCACAATAATCTCTTTTATGTGACTTTACCGAAAGCTTTCTGAAAATCTAAATGCACCACAGTCACTGGTTCTCCCTTATCTTTTCTATTTGTTATGCTCCTCAAAAGCTTCAGTAGGTTTGTCAAACATAAACTACCTTTAATAAATCTATGTCGATTTTGTGTAATGCTGTCAGTATTTCCTGTTTTCACAACTTTTATAATAGACCTTTCCCTTCCCGTTAAGCTAATCAGTCTATAATTCTCGGGTTTCTCCCTCCCTCCTTTTTTAAACAGCAGAGTTACATTTCCCATCTTTCAATCTGCCAGGAATATTCCAGGATCTACTACATTTTGAAAGATAACAACCAACACATTTATTATTTCCATGGTCAGCTTTTTAGCCTCTGGAATGCAGGTTATCAGGCCTTGAGATTTTAATAGACCATAAGACCATAAGTTGATGAGCCATTGATTCTGCTCCACCATTTGTTCATGGCTGAGATATTTCTCAACCCCACTCTCTAGTCTTCTCCTTGTAATCTTTGATTCCCTTAAATAATCAAATTATTAGCCTTCAGTCCCATTAATTTTTTTATGCACTTCTTTTATTAATACAAATTTCCTTCAATTTCTCCTTCCCAAAGGAGCCTTGCTTCCATAGCACTTCTGAGAAGTTTATTTCTCAAAAAGATTATGAATTAACACCTTTTCATCCCACAAATGAAATCTAGGATGGCCTACCCCCGAGTTTGTTTTTCAATACACTACTCTAAAAATGTATCTTGCATGCACACCAGGAATTCATTCCTAATGAAGGGCTTTTGCCCGAAACGTCGATTTTCCTGCTTCTCGGATGCTGCCTGAACTGCTGTGCTTTTCCAACACCACTCTAATCTAGCACCAGGAATTCATCCCCTGCAATATCATTGCTAGTGTGATTTGTGCAGGCTATGTGAAAATTAAAATCACTCATGATGGCTCTGGAAGTCTTGCTGTACGCATCTTTAATTTCCTGTTTAGTGCTAGCCCCTATTTTTCCAATAATATTTGGAGTCTATAAACAAGTCTCACTAATGTTTTCCACTCATTGTTGCTTCTTAACTCCACCCATACTGATCCTACATTCAGATTTCTGCACCAATATCTTTTCTTACTAGTGCTCTTATTTGATATTTCAATAACAATACCACCTATCTCATTTTACATTTTGCTTGTCCTTCCTTAAGAGTCAATAATCTTGAGTGTTCATTTCCCAGCCTTGGTCATCCTGCAGCCCATGCCTTTGTCATTGTCATTGTATCTTACTCATAGACAATGATGACTTGTGCTGTTAACTTTTCTACCTTATTGTGAATTCTACATGTGTTCAAGTATAATACCTTTAGACTTATTTTTCTTCTGACTTCTTGACACAATGCTTTTTATACTTCATTCCTATGTGGTGTGAGCTCTCATTTCCTCTGCCTTTGTAGTTTTTTTATCTTTCATTTTCATCTTTGTTTACCTCCCCTGTTGTCTCCTTACTCAAGTTCCCATTCCTCTGCCATTCCAATTTAATACTTCCCCAGTGCATAAGCAAATGCCCCTCAGAGGTTATTGGTCCCGGTCTTATTGGGATGCAATGCATCCAGCTAGTACAGGTCTCCTCTTCCCTAGAATTAGTCCCAATGTCTCAAGAATTTAAAGCCTATGTTCCTCTACCATCTCTTCAGCAATATTCATTCATACTATTCTCCTATTCTTGACCTTGCCAGCACTTGACACTGGAATTAATCCTTTGAGTACCATCTTTGTAACCCTGCAATTCAATTTATTCTCTAGTTGTCTATATTCTGCTTGCAAGACACCATCCCCCTTTCTATCCATGTCATTGGTGCTGACATGGACCATGATCCCTGGCTGTTCTCCCTCCTCCTTCAAAGTGTCCTGCACCCACTCAATGACATCCATAAGACCATGAGACATAGGAGCAAAGATTAGGCCATTCAGCCCATCAAGTCTGCTCTGCCATTTAATCATGGCTGATAGGTTTTTCAAACCCATTTTCCCACTTTCCCCCCATAACCTTTGATCCTCAATGCATCCTCACTGAGGAATGGGGCCTGAAATTGCTCACAATACTCTAAATATCTGACCAGAGCTTTATAAAGCATCAGAAGTACATCTTTGCTTTTATATCCTAGTCATCTTGAGATGTATGACAACATTGCATATGCCTGCCTAACTACAGACTCAACCTGCACGTTTACCTTAAGAGAAACCTGGACTAGGACTTCCAAATCCTTTTGCACTTCAGATTTCTAAATCTTCTCCCCTTTTAGAAAATAGTCCATGCCTCTCTTCTTCCTACCAAAGTGTGTGACCTCACAAATTCCCACATTGTATGTCATCTGCCACTTCTTTGCCCAGTCTCCTAACTTGTCCGAAACTTTCTGCAGCCTCCCTGCCTCCTCAATGCTACCTGCCCCTCCACCAATCTTTGTATCTGCAAACTTAGCCAGAGTGCCTTCAGTTCTTTCATCCAGATCATTAACGTATAAAGTGAAAAGTTGTGGTCCAACACTGACCCTTGTGGAACACCAACAGTTACTGGCTTCCAACCTGAGAAGAATCCTTTTATCCTCACTCTCTGCCTTCTGCCAGACAGCCAACCTTCTATCCTAGTACCTTACCTCTAATACCATGGGTCCTTATCTTACTCAGCAGCCTCCTGCATAGCACCTTATCAAAGGCCTTCTGGAAGTCCAGGTAGATAATACACATTGGCTCTCCTTGGTCTAACCTGCTCATTACCTCCTCAAAGAATTCTAACACATTTGCCAGGTGTGACCTCCCCTTGATGAAACTATGCTGACTTTGCACTATTTTACCAGGCACTTCCAAGTATTCAGAAATCTTATCCTTCACAATGGACTCCAAAATCCTACCAATGACCAAGATTAATTTAATTGGTCTATAATGTGTGTCTTTTGCCTTGCTCCCTTTTTAAACCAGGGGTGGTTGGGGGCGGGGGGGAGAGGAGGTGTAACATTTGCAATTTTCCAGTCCTCTGGGATTCTCCCTGACTCTAGTGATTCCTCAAAGATCACTAATAACACCTCTGCTGTCTCTTCAGCTATCCTCTTCAGAACTCCAGGCTGCAGCCCATCTGGTCCAGGTGACTTATCCACTTTCAGACCTTTCAGTTTTTCTATCACCTCCTCTTTGATGATGGCCACTGTACTCATCTCTGCCCCCCTGACTCTATTGAATTTTTTGGACAGTACTCATGTCTTCCACTGTGAAGACTTACGACAGTACTTATTCAGTTCCTCAGCAATTTCTTTGTTGCCCATTACTATTTCTCCAGCATCATTTTCCAGCAGCTCAATGGCTGCTTTTACCTCTCTTTTGCCCTTTAAATATCGAAAGGAAGTCATGCAATCATTCTTAATATTACTGGCTAGCTTACCCTCATATTTAATCTTTTCCCACCTTATTTCCTTCTTTGTTGTACACTGTTGGACTTTGTAGTCTTTCCATCATCGGGCTTCTCACTGGTCTTCGTCACATTATATGTTTTCTCTTTTGCTTTTATGCTGTCCCTGACTTCCTTGGTCAGCCATGGTTGCCTCATCTTCCCTTTAGTTTGCTTCTTTTTCCTTGGGATGAATTTTTGCTGTGTCTCTTGAATTCCTTCCAGAAATTCTTGCCATTGCTGTTTCACTGTCTTTCCTGCTCAGCTCCTCTCCTAGTCTATTCTGGTCAGCTCTTCCCTCATGTCTCTGTCGTTGCCTTTATTCAACTGTGATACAATTACATTTGATTTCACCTTCTTCCTCTCAAATTACACAGGAAATTCTATCATATTATCCTTGAATTTGGCACTAGAGAGGCAACATACCATTCTGTTGAAACTTCAAACTATTCCCTTTATGGCAGAATTCCCTACCATTATTGCTTTCACACTTTCTTTTTCATACCTCCTGTGCAGCCGAACCACTCCTAGATCCACAAAATTGGCTCTCCCTTCATCCCTTACAGATACCATCTACCCGAGCAACACCCAAAATCAATAGTCTGTAAGAGAAACAGAAGGTACCTGTTGCCTTTGCACTACTTGTCTGGTGGTCACTCACCCGTTATTTACATGTGCACATATTATCTCAATGTACATGTTATCCATCAAAATCTTCACGTTGAGGCTATTCCACAGTAACTCTAGCCATTGCTCCAGGTCTGAATGTTGATTTCCAATAGCTGCACCTGGAGTTCGCATCAGATACGAAGCCCTGTTTCCTATTGCTAGCTCCACCTATCTGTTCCTTTTGTTGCTGCTGTCCTCAACTCATCCACTCATATCCATGTTGCTGACTGCATTTCTTGGGGTCCTCAGCTTGCCCATATAACAATACATCATGACTGTATCCAAACATCTTCTCTTTAATGGCAGTCTATTGTTCAGATAGAATTTTGAATACCAAACTTTAAATGTAAGCTAACTAGCCCAGATCTATTCTCACCTCACTGAGATTAACATTCCCTTTATTTCATCCTGGATTGCTCTCTGTCCTATCCCCACAGCCAACCGCAAATCCTATTATAGAATGATCACTGTTCCTTAAAAGGTCTTTAACTGGCTTTTGATTTCCTCAACCCACTTCATTGCCCAGAATGATTAAACAACGTCCTGGAGTGATTAGTGTATTAAATTGTTTAAAGTTGTTGAAGACAGCAGGGAGTAACGTCGTGGAGGTGGCAGAAAATGTTCTGACTTCAAGAATTTAGCACACACCACATTTTCCCAGATCTGGGTGCAGTAGCATGTTTCCCTTTTCTATTCCAACATGACAAGGAGAAAGAGTAGATACAATTTGGAGCAGGACAAGCTGCTAAAAGAAAGAGAAGGGGAGAATAAGAATTCTCAGGATGAAGTCATATTCCTCGAAAATGCTGAGAGAGAAGTTCTTCCATCATCACACTGTGTCATTGAAGTTTTCTGGCAGTACAGTCAGGTCCTTGGGGCTTGACACCAGACATTGACCAGCAAACTATCTACCCCCACTGCCTCTTCAACGTTTGTCTGGAGGGATTTATAGCTCTACAAATAGATCACATCCCTTTCCTTCTCTACCTCCTCCACTAAGTTGTTCCAGTGCAGTGTTGGAGAACCTGGATCATACTTTGGATCAAGTCAATTGCCAACATTGTTCACACTGCTTGGTGCTCAAAATCTCTTAGAACATAGAACACTACAGCACAGTACAGGCCCTTTGGCCCACAGTGTTGTGCCAAGCATTTATCTTAATCTAAGATCAACCTAACTGACACACCTCTCAATTTACTGCCATCCATGTGCTTGTCCAGCAGTCACTTAAATATCCCTAATGTCTCTTACTCCACTACCACTGCTGGCAGTGCATTCCATGCACTGACCATTCTTTGTGTAAAGAGCCTACTTCTGGCATCTCCCTTTACCTTCCTCCAAACACCTTGAAATTATGACCCCTCCTGACAGCCATTTCTGCTGTGGGGATAATTCTGCCCTCTGGCTATCTACTCTGTGCCTCTCATTGCCTTTGTGTCATCAGCGAACTTATTAATGCACCCTTCCACTTCTTAATCCCAGTCATTTGTAAAAACTACAAAGAGCAGAGGCTCAAGAACAGATCCCTACAGGACACCACTGGTCATCGACCTCCAGGCAGAGTATTTTCCATTCATGACCACTCGCTGTCTTCTTTTGGCCAGCCAATTCTATACCCAGTCAAATTTCCCTGTACCCCATACCTCCTAACTTTCTGAAAAAGCATACCGTGGGGAACCTTATCAAGTGCCTTCCTGAAATCGATATACACCACATCCACCGCTTGACATTCATCAACTTGTCTCATCACATCCTCAAAGAATTTAAGGCTTGTGAGGCATGATCTGCCCCTTACAAAGCCATGCTGGTTATCTTTAATCAAAGAATGTTTTTCCAAATAGTCATAAATCCTATCTCTCAGAAACCTTCCATTACCTTGCTTACCACAGACGTAAGACTGACTGGTCTGTAATTCCCAGGGATTTCCCTCTTCCCTTTTTTGAACAGAGGAACATCATTCGCCTCCCTCCAATCATGCGATACTACTCCCGTGGAGAGTGAGGATGCAAAGATCATCGCCAGAGGAGCAGCAATCTCATTTCTCGCTTCCTATAGTAACCTTGGATAGATCTGGTCCACGAGGAGAAAGTGAGGTCTGCAGATGCTGGAGATCAGAGCTGAAAATGTGTTGCTGGAAAAGCGCAGCAGGTCAGGCAGCATCCAGGGAACAGGAGAATTGACGTTTCAGGCATAAGCTCTTCCTCAGGAATGAGGAAAGTGTGTCCAGCAGGCTAAGATAAAAGGTAGGGAGGAGGGACTTGGGGGAGGGGCGTCGGAAATGCGATAGGTGGAAAGTGGTCAAGGTGAGGGTGATAGGTCAGACTGGGGTGGGGGCGGAGAGGTCGGGAAGAAGATTGCAGGTTAGGAAGGCGGTGCTGAATTCGATGGATTAGACTGAGACAAGGTGGGGGGAGGGGAAATGAGGAAACTGGTGAAATCCGAGTTCATCCCTTATGGTTGGAGGGTTCCTAGGCGGAAGATGAGGCACTCTTCCTCCAACCGTC
>NC_057716.1:61959062-61969071 GCF_004010195.1 Chiloscyllium plagiosum
GAAGCGAAAATCATGGAGCAGGTGGAGGGCATGGGTGGTGTCCCGAACGTAGGTGGGGAGTTCTTGGACTAAGTGGGACAGGACCGTGTCGAGGTATGCGGAGATGAGTTCAGTGGGGCAGGAGCAGGCGGAGACAATGGGTCGGCCGGGGCAGTCAGGTTTGTGGATTTTGGGCAGGAGGTAGAAATGGGCAGTGCGGGGTTGTGGTACTATGAGGTTGGAGGTGGTGGATGGGAGATCCCCCGAGGTGATGAGGTTATGGATGGTCTGGGAGATGATGGTTTGGTGGTGGGGGGTGGGGTCATGGTCAAGGGAGCAGTAGGAGATCTGGTCCACCCCTGGGGACTTACCTATCTTGATGCTTCCCAGAATTTCCAGCACATCCACTTTCTTAATATCAATTTGTTTAAGCCCATTAATCTGGCCCACAGTGTTCTCACTATCATTAAGGTCCTTCTCTCGAGTGAATATTGAAGCAAAAAACTCAGTTTAGGGCTTCCCCTACCTCTTCAGACTCTAGGCACAAGTTCCCCCCACTATCGCTGATCGACCCTACCCTCTCTCTGATCATTCTGTTATTCCTCATGTAAGTGTAGAACATCTTTGGATTTTCCCTAATCCTTCCCACCAAGGCTTTTTTGTTTCCCCACCTCGCACTCCTCAGTCCATTTTTGAGTTATTTCCTAGCTATCCTGTCATCCTCGAAAGCTGTGCCAGATCCTTGCATCCTCAACCTTAAGTAAGCTTCCTTCTTCCTTTTGATGAGATGCTCCTCTTCTCTTGTCATCCAAAGGTCCTTCACTTTACTATTCCTTGCCTGTCTCAGTGGGACAAAGTTTCCAATTCTCACAAGAAGTGCTCCTTAACCAGCCTCAACATTTCTGTTGTGGATTTCCCATAAAACAATTGGTCCCAATTTATGCTTTACCGCTTCTGTCAAATAGCAGTAAAGTTTCACCTCCCTCAACAAATACCTTCCCATACAGTCTACTTCTGTCCCTCTCCATGGCTATGCTAAAGGTGAGTCAATAATGAGGTGCTAGAAAAGCACAGCAAGTCAGGCAGCATCTGAGGAGCAGGAGAATCAATGTTTTGAGCAAGATCCCTTCATCAGGAATGAGCCTCATTCCCGATGAAGGGCTCTCCTGCTCTTTGGATGTTGCCTGACCTGCTGTGCTTTTCCAGCACCCCACTGTCAACTCTGACCAATCCAACATCTGCGTTCCTCACTTTCTCCTATGCTAAAGGAGAGGCAGTTGTGGTCACTATCACTGAAATGGTCTCCCACTGAGAGATCTGACACCTGGCCTGGCTCGTTGCTGAGCACCAAATCCAATATAGCCTCCCTCCTAGTCAGCCTATCTACATATAGAGTCAGGAATCCTTCCTGAACACACCTGACAAAATCGGCTCTATCCAGACCATCTGCACTAAGGAGGTTCCAATCAATATTGGGGAAGTTGAAGTCACCCATAACAACCACTGTTACATCTGCACCTTTCCAAGGTCTACTGTCCAATCTGTTCTTCCAACTCTCTGCTGCTATTGGCGGATCTATAGAAAACACCCAATAAAGTAACTGTCCTTTCCTGTTACTGACTTCCACATACACTGTCTCAGTAGACAACTCTCCTCAACAACCTCCTTTTCTGCAGTTGTGATGCACTCTCTAATTAACAATGGTACTTCCCCATCTCTTTCACTCCCCTTCCTGTTCTTTTAAAAGATCCACAACCTGGAAAATCAGGGTTTCTTCTACAAACTATTTCAGAACTTGCCATAGCCAAGATGCCATTTCCTTTGAAAGCTTCAACAGTTTTAAGTAGTACAGGAAAGCTGCAAGTGGTATTGGTTTTATTCAGAATAGGTTTCTCTGTGGAAATGTGCAGCCAAATGACAATATGTTTTATGCTGACTGCATTAGTTTGCAACATGAAGTTGGCATGATGCCTACAATTAGACACAATGGCTGCATTAATCATGCATCATGATCACTGTGTCTATTTTTAGATACTTTTAAATTTAGTCAATGTAAATCTGAGTTGATCACAGCCCAATGTGTTAGCACGTCTGTTTGTAACACCAAGTGAACTTTGCCCAGTTAGGAGAGATGGCCTTTCCATTTTTGAAATGTCAAAAAAGTGAAACAGCAGAAATTTTTCCCAAAAACGTTTTTTGCAGACATTATCCTTGAAGGTGTCTTAAATGTGCTATACGACAATTCTTAGCAAAATTATCTTACAACTTAGAGGTTCTGTTTTGCTTACTACAGTTCAAGTTCAATTTTGTGATTGAATCCAATCAAATATAATTGAACCTGATTGAGATTCATCCAACTTCATTCAGCAAATTGTAGTAGTAAATAACTTGTTATGTTGTTGTAACACTTAGTCATTTTGTTTAATGAGAGTTATTGAATTGAAGCAAACCTTGCAAAGAGTAATCATTCTGTCTATCTTTTAAATGTAAACTGTAATTCTGGCCCATAATTTCATCAAAGCTATTGTTTGAGGAAGATGACCATGTCACTCAATTCATATACAAATATTCCTTCTGGTTTATACACACATATAACTGAACAACTAATTAAAGTTTGTTACATCTTGCTCAAATGCACTTAATTATTTATCAGTCTTCTTCCTTCAAACTTTGAAAGATATGGTCAAATCAATAACTTCCATCGGTGCTGAGAAAATGAAAAAGCCACTTCACAAGAAAATTATTTATCGCTTAGCTTAGCTCAGCACTTAGTTTCTGCAAGAGAAGGTGGAAGTAAAGTTGAGCAATTAAGGTAAAGATACTTGTAGGTCACTGCTATTATTCTTTACATTGCCCATTATTTATTTTATGAATTGATTTTACAGTGAAAACCTAAAAGAAAATGAATGATTGTAGCTTCTGGTAGGAAGCAGGGGCAGATAACAACCTGGCAGATTTTACACTCTGGGCCTCACACGGAGCTTAGTATCAACTGCTCAGCCATTTTCTAGGGAAATCAGCAGATAGCAATGAGGACAGACTCAAATTGAGTGGCCCAAAGGTAAATGTAGTGTTCGTGGTTCAGAACAATGCACAGCAATGCAAGAGGAAGGTTCATGGTAAATGTTACCATCTCCTCACTGCTACCTCACACTCACTCTAATTGTACTACTGCATTGACATCCCAAAGCTCATTGTTTACCACTCTCACTATCACGTACACCAATTTCCATCAATTGCTCTCACCCACCTCATCCTCACAGACTGGTAAACCTGCATGCCCTCTGTTCTGCCTACTCACTCAAGACACATTACTAACATTGCTCCATGGCACCAGCCCCAGCCACTGTCATCTCAATCAATTACTCCCTTTGTCTCATTCAAGGTGAAAACCCATAAGATAGGAGAATGAACCAAGATAGGTGGTGATATTCATTTCCTTATCCCTATTAGGAGAGCATCCTTGTCATATTGGGAGAGGACTGTGACTGCTAATGTGGTGTGGTCAAGACTTCCATGTTCCAACAGCCAAGTAAGATTTGTTGTCAACTTCTGTGCTGCTCTCCTATTACCTATGAACTTCTTAACATGACAAAACCTCTGCCTTTATTTCAGCACCTCATTCATTTTTTGTCTTGTGCAAGCTTGAGAGACATTAGCACAGTCTCTGCCCTGAAAAGTCCAGCTCCTCCAGACATCAGTCCCCCTTCCATCTCTGAGGAAGATTACGCATACTCCTGACACTGACACATCAGTGGATACTTTAGCCAGGTGCACAACCTAGTAAGCACATAGAACATAGAACATAGAGCAGTATAGCATAGTACCAGTCCTTCGGTCCTCGATGGTATGCTGAACTTTTATCCTACTCTAAGATCAAACTAATCTACATACCCTTCATTTTACTGTCACCCATGTGTCTATTCAAGAGTTGCTTAAATATCTCTAACGCATCTGACTCTACTACCATTGCTGGCAGTGCATTTCATGCACCCACTACATTCTGTGTAATGAACCTACTTCTGATATCTCCCCTAAACCCTCCTCCAATCACCTTAAAATTATGCTCGATCATCATATCCATTTCCACCCTGGGAAACAGTGTCTGGCTATCCACTCTCTCTCTGCTTCTCATCATCGTGTACACCTATTTCAAGTCATCTCTCATCCTTCTTTGCTCCAATGAGAAAAGCCCTAGCTCCTTCATTTCATAAGACATGCCCTCCAGTCCAGGCATCATCCTGGTAAATCTCTCTGCATCCTCTCTAAAGCTTTCATATCTCTCCAATTATGAGGCGACCAGAACTGAACACAATATTCCAGTGTGTTCTAACCATCGCTTAATAGAGCTGCAGTATAACCTCACATCTCTTAAATTCAATCCCCCTACTAATGAAAACCAACACAATGTACACCTTCTTAACAACCCTATCAATGTGGGTGGCAACTTTGAGGGATGTATGGACATGGACCCCACTATCTTTCTATTCCTCAACACTGCCAAGAATCCTGCCTTTGATCCTGTAATCTGCATTCAAATTCGACCTTCCAAAATGAATTACTTCACTGCCATGTCTCTGCAGCCAACTGAGGAAGAAACATCCAGGTTGCTGGCATTCAGGGATTGCCAGAGACCAGGCACCTACTCAGTCCTGCCAAGTCGGAAATTGATTGCACAAATAGATATAGCAGAAGCAGGCAGATTTATTGCAGGAGACACTTGGGACACTGAATTGAAGGTGAGAGGAATCAACTGATAATATCTGTCCCATGCTGTCTCTGACACGTATGCATTTCCAGCTTGGCAGCTGCTGTGGAGATCCAGAGTATCATATCAGTATCTGCTGGATACATGTACAGACCTGCAGGTATAAAAGATCAAATTAATCTGTATGTGTAAGATTCTGTTTAGTATTGTTGCCCCTTGAAGGTTCTCATATTGATCACAATTTGAGCCCGCTCCCTCAGAGATGTAAAGAAAAGACACTTACTCCACCCATTCCATCTCTAGTGGAGACTATTTTTCATTTCCATTGCTCAGCACAAACAACAAGGTAGCTTGGAGCAAGAGATCTTGACATCACTCCAGCTACCATTCCCTCTTAAGGAAATAGGGCAGTTCTGGCAGGGACCCAACTGGACAAGGAATCGCACACATGCTCCTCAGAAATCTCCCCTCAGGACACTCCAGTGGTAGCCAGGCCTTCCACTTCCAACCTGCCTGCTATCCTCAGCTCTGGGAATTCACGCTGAGGACAGTACACCTCTCCCTGGGCATTGGGGTCACCTGCCAAAAATTTCAAGACCAACTGGCTTCATTATAGGGCAGGCTCCCCCTATTCCAGCTGCAGATCCCATGACTACATATTGTCTTAGTGTGAGGAAAAGGAAAGAGAAAATCTTCTGAGGGCATATATCCTCAAATTTTTAAATACATATCCACTTTTCATCATCAACTCTGTGAGTGATTGTCATTTAGCTACAAGTATAAAGTTAGAGAGATTACCACATGCTTCTGCAGCTGTACAGGGCCCTGGTGAGACCACACTTGGAGTACTGTGTGCAGTTCTGGTCTCCAAATTTGAGAAAATACATTCTGGCTATTGAGGGAGTGCAGCGTAGGTTCACGCGGTCAATTCCTTGAATGGCAGGATTACCTTACACTGAAAGACTGAAGCGACTGGGCTTGTATACCCTTGAGTTTCGAAGATTGAGAGGGGATCTGATTGAGACGTATAAGATTATGAAAGGATTGGACACTCTGGCAGTAGGAAACATATTTCCACTGATGGGTGAGTGCCGAACCAGAGGACACAGCTTAAAAATACGGGGTAGACCATTTAGGACAGACTTCTTCACCCAGGAGAAACTTCTTCACCCAGGGAGTGGTGGCTGTGTGGAATGCTCTGCCACAGGGGGCAGTGGAGGCCCACTCTCTGGATTCATTTAAGAAGGAGTTGGATAGAGCTCTCAAAGATAGTGGAACAAGGGTTATGGAGATAAGGCAGGAACAGGATACTGATTAGAAATGATCAGCCATGACTATATTGAATGGCGGTGCAGGGTCGAAGGGCTGAATGGCCTACTCCTGCACCTATTGTCTATTGTCTATTGTCTACATGCTCACACTATGTGAGCAATGGCTGATTTGTTCTAGTGTATGATAGCTTGAAACTTTGTCATGATGGTATGAGGGAACAACATATGTTAGAACATAGCACATAGAACATTACAGTGCAGCACAGGCCATTTGGCCCTCAATGATGCACTGACCTGTGGAACCAATTTGAAGCCTATCTATCCTGTACTACTCCATTTTCATCCATATGTTTATTCAATGGCCATTTAAATGCCTTTAAAGTTGGCAAGTCTACTGCTGTTGCAGGCAGGGCATTCCACACCCCTACTACTCTTTGAGAAAAGAAACTACCTCTGACATCTATCATCCCTCAATTTAAAGCTATGTTCCCTCATGCTAGCCATCTCCACCCAAGGAAAAAGGCTCTCACTGTCCACCCTATCTAACCCTCTGATTATCTTATATATCTCAATTAAGTTACCTCTCAAACTTCTTCTCTCTAACAAAAACAGCCTCAAGTCCCTCAGCATTTCCTCATAAGACCTTCCCTCCATACCAAGCAACATCCTAGTAAAACTCGTCTGAACCCTTTTGAAAGCGTCCACATCCTTCCTATAATGTGGTGACCAGAACTGCACACAATACTGTACAGCTATAACATGACCTAATGGCTCTGAAACCTAATCCCTCCACCAATAAAAGCTAACACACCGTACGCCTTCTTAACAACACTATCAACCTGGGTGGTAACTTTCAGGGATCTATGCACATGAACACTGAAATCTTTCTGCTCACTTACATTACCAAGAATCTTACCATTAGCCCAGTACTCTTTATTTCTGTTGCTCCTTCCAAAGTAAATCACCTCACACTTTTCCATATAAAACTCCATTTGCCACTTCTCAGCCTAGCTCTGCAGCTTATCAATGTCCCTCTGTAACCTCCAGCAACTCCACTGACCTTAGTGTCATCTGCAAATAACCCATCCTTCTACGCCCTCATCTAGGTCATTAATAAAAATGACAAACAGCAGTGGCCCCAAAACAGATCCTTGTGGTACACCACAAGTAACTGAACTGAAGGATGAACATTTCTCAACAACCACTACCCTCTGTCTTCTTTCAGCTAGCCAAATTCTGATCCAAACTGCTAACTCACTGTCAATCCCCTGCCTCTGTATCAAACACCTTACTGAAATCCTTATATACCACATCAACCACTTTATCCTCATCCAGTTTTTTGGTCACCCTCTCAAAGAACTCAATAAGTTTTAGGAAGCATAACTTACCCTTCACAAAATTGTGTTGACTATCCCTAATCAATTTATTCCTCTCTAGATGATTATAAATCCCATCTCTTATAACTTTTTCCAACACTTTACCCACAACCGAAGTAAGGCTCACTGGTCTATAATTACACGGGTTGTCTCTACTCCCCTTCTTGAACATGGGGACAACTTCTGCTATCCTCAAACATTTTGGCACTATTCCTGCAGATAATGACAACATAAAGGTCAAAGGCTCTGCAATCTCCTTCCTAGCTTCCCAGAGAATCCGAGGATAAGTCGCACCCAGCCCAGGAAATTTAACTATTTTCACACTTGCCAGAATTGCTAACCCCTCCTCATTGTGAACCTCAATCCTGTCTGGTCTAGTAGCCTGTATCTTAGTATTCTCCTTGACAACATTGTCTTTTTCAGTGTGAATACTGATCAAAAATATTCATTTAGCCATTCCCCTATCTCCTCAGCTTCCACGCACAACTTCCCACCACTATCTTTGTTTGGGCGAAAGTGAGGACTACAGATACTGGAGAATAGAGTCAAGATTAGAGTGGTACTGGAAAGGCACAGCATGTCAGGTAGCATCTGAGGAGCAGGAAAATCGATGCTTCAAGCAGGGGCCCCTCATCAGGAAACTGCTCCTGATGAAGGGCCCCTACCCAAAATGTTGACTTTCCTGCTCCTCGGATGCTGCCTGACCTACTGTGCTTTTCCAGCACCATTCTATCCTTGATTGGGCCTAATCTTACTCTAGGTAAAAACAATGACTGCAGATGCTGGAAACCAGAGTCTGGACCACTCTAATCTAATCTTACTCTAGTCATTTTTTTATTCATGATATACCTATAGAAAGCTTTAGGGTTTTCCTTGATCCTATCTGCTAATGACTTCTCATGTCTCATGCTGGCTCTTCTTAACTCCCTTTTTTTGTCTTTCCTGGCTGACTTGTAACTCTCAAGTGCCCTAACTGAGCCTTCACATCTCATCCTAACATAAGCTTTCTTCTTCCTCTTGACAAGAGATTCAACTTCTTTAGTGAACATCTCTAGTTGTGATGTCCTCGATCAGTTTGTAATTTTAACTTTTATTAAACAACAAGAAAAGCAGATAAAGATTATACCATTAAATTGTATGTACTGTTATGATTACACAGCTGGCCTCAGCAGCATTGAAACATTTCACTCAGTTGCATTGAAAGAAATTTCACAAAGAAATCCTGCCTGCATTGCTATGATGGTGCTTCTGCACTTTTGGATGCTGAAGGCGTTGTTTCATCTGGAAAAAGTCATAATTTTTCTAGCAATACAATGATGTGGCTCTCACAGTTCCTCAACTTTCTCAAATAGCCTCTTTGTACCCATCAGATTTCTGGAGCAAAGCATCCAAGGATTAAGCAGTGTCCTCTGCCTAAACTGTACAGTACTGTAACAAACTAGTAGACATTACCAGCATCAGAACTTGATATGGAGATGACACCTTATGATTCTTGTTAAACTCATAGTAGTAAGTTATTTCATTGAAGATAAACTGGACCTTTTGACATGATGTTTTGAATGCCACCTCTAACTATGTGTCAACTATGGGTCACCTGCAATTTTGCCACATCAGGAGGGCACATTGGGCTGTAGACCCACATTCAGAAGCTGCACCACAGGTGCTGCAGGTTGCTGCTGGTTCTGGGTTTTCAGAGGCACGTGTTCCTCATCTATTTTTATGGACATTCTTAGTGCAGCAGACACTGAGAGGACCACAGCTTCTGTGTCTGGATCCACAGGGTCAGTCCCAATGGACTTGTGTGCACAATGTCAGAAACAAAGCTGTTTCTCAGTAGTGTGATCATTCAGCAGTCACAGCACACAAATGACATTGAAACACACTCCTCCAAATTTTGGGACATGCCTCTACATGGATATTTTACATCGTTGACCTCATTCAAATATATGTTTCTGCAGCCATTTGGTACACGCAGAATAGAATGTAAGAATGATAGCAAGAATGAGAATTTTTCCAGCAACACACAACCTCAACTTTAATCAAGAAAGGCAGCATTGTGCATGGCTGCTGTTCTTGTGGCACAATGGTAATATCCTTACCTTTGAGCCAGGAGGCCCAGGTGTAAGTCCCACCTGCTCCAGAAGTGTGGGATAACATTTCTGAACAGGTTGATTAGAAAATAGTTCTGATAAAGACTCATATAGACTCAAAATGTTAGCTTTTGTCTCTCTCCATGGATGCTGCCTGACCTATTGTAATTTCCAGCATTTTTTGTTTTCAGTCCTGATTAGAACATAGCTTTGAATAATATCAACATTTTATGATCCATAGCCTGAAGTAAATGGTTCTGGAGCCTGTGCAGGTACTGAAAACTTGGGATGTTATTGTGAATTTTGGAACGAAGGTGAATCTCTACAGCTTGTTTGACATTACTTGTGGTTCACAGCCATTACTAATATTAAAGTTTGTGAGAAGATTTGTAGCTCGGGTGCTCGTTGCTGTGATTCTGTTCGCCGAGCTGGAAGTTTTTGTTGCAAAAGTTTCGACCCCTGTCTAGGTGACATCCTCAGTGCTTGGGAGCCTCCTGTGAAGAGCTTCTGTGGTGTTTCCTCCGGCATTTATAGTGGCCTGTCCCTGCCGCTTCCGGTTGTCAGTTTCAGCTGTCCGCTATAGTG
>NC_057716.1:61969259-61973416 GCF_004010195.1 Chiloscyllium plagiosum
AGGGCAAGTGAAACAAAGAACAGCCAGGGAATTCGTGGAAGCTTGGCACTCATCCACAAACTCCATCGACAAACACATCGACCTGGACCCAATATACCGGCCACTACAGCGGACAGCTGAAACTGACAACCGGAAGCGGCAGGGACAGGCCACTATAAATGCCGGAGGAAACACCACAGAAGCGCTTCACAGGAGGCTCCCAACCACTGAGGATGTCACCTAGACAGGGGACGAAACGTTTGCAACAAAAACTTCCAGCTCGGCGAACAGAACCACAGCATTACTAATATTAGTTTGCAATGTTTAAAGATACAGTCAATATTGCTTTCGGCCAAGAATAGTAGTTAAGATAGTTAATCAAATGCATAAGGCTCACATACAAAATTATGTGATAACAGATTAAATTAACGTGCATGGTGTAGGTGACTGTTTAATTCCGTTTCTCCTTGATGGTCCTCATATTGATCACAAGCTAAGCCCATGCCCTCAGAGATTAAAAAAAAAGACACTTACTCCACCAACTTCATATCTGGTGGAGACAATTTCCATGTGTATTTGTGAATCATACTGCAGATTTTGGAAGACAAATCAATTAGAACTTCACAGAGTGAATCACAGACTCAGATTCTCAATCTCTGTGACTCTGACCCCAATAGAACTTCCTGTTCCTTCCTGCCTTGCTCTTCCTGTCAACCCCATCAGCTATAATCTTCCCTACATTCCCAACCAATTCTCTTAATTAATTGCTCATCTCCCCACTTTACCCCTGAACTCCAGGCGCACAGCAGTTATGCCAATCATAATTATATTCTATCCCCCATCACAGTCTGAATGATAGTGACTGTCAATGACAGCCCATCCTCTGCATTGCTTTTCCTCTCATATTCCAATGTCTCCTACCCTGATACATTGAGTTTCACCCTTCATAATTATTATCCCTTCTGCATTGCAATGCGGTGACTCCAATCCCAAAAAAATGACTTCCCCACCCCTGAACTAACCTGGGATGACCATGGCTCACTGCCTGCCTGATGTGGAGACAGCCCTGACTGATAAATGACCAGATGCCTGCCTGGTTTTTCTGCAGGTCTCGACTGACCCGCAATTAATTCCTGGTCTGTTTACACTAGTCCTGCAGCAGGAACCATGGCCCACTCTCTGTATTGTAATGATATGGATCCCTGACTTATTGATTCAAGGCCCTGACTGACCATGTCTAATCCACTGGATTTAGAATGGATGATGCTCCTTGATTTTGTCTTATTCACTCATCGGATGTGGATGTTTCTGGTAGGCCAGCATTTATTGTCCATTCCTAATTGGTCAGAGGGCAGTCAAGAGTCAACCACATTGCTGTGGGTCTGGAGTCACATGTAGACCAGAGCAAGTAAGGATTTCCTTTCCTCAAGGACATTTGTGAACCAGGTCATCACTAGACTCTTAATTCCAGATGCTCTTTTGAAATCAAATGCCACCATTTGCCAAGGCGGGATTTGAATCCAGGTCTCTAGAACATTAGCTAGTTTCTGGATTAATTGAGTAGCAATTCTACCATTAGGTCATTGCCTCTCTTCTGTGCTAATATCATGACAGATGACAGTACCTAGGTAAAAACAATGACTGCAGATGCTGGAAACCAGATTCTGGATCAGTGGTGCTGGAAGAGCCCAGCAGTTCAGGCAGCATCCGACGAGCAGCAAAATTGACGTTTCGGCCAAAAGCCCTTCATCAGGAATAAAGGCAGAGAGCCTGAAGCGTGGAGAGATAAGCTAGAGGAGGATCGGGGTGGGGAAAAAGTAGCATAGAGTACAATAGGTGAGTGGGGGAGGAGATGAAGGTGATAGGTCAGGGAGGAGAGGGTGGAGTGGATGACAGTACCTCTTGACCTGACTGATGAATATTCCCTTTAGACATTGAGGCATAACCTTTTGGTAGACGTATGTGCAGTACATTTGCCACATAAGATGCTAACACATGCTGAGGTATGGCAATGAATAGCATGGTACCATTCAGTGAAGTGCCCATCCCTTTGACTGATCATTGCTGACAAATATGAAAGCCTGCCTAGCTTTGTGTCCATACTAAAAGACAAGACAGAAGTTCTGTGAGCCTGTAAGTTCTAAATAAGTGCAATAAGAAAAGGCAAGAGAGTAAAGCTGTGAACATTCAAGTCAGTGCAAAGTGAGTGAGTCTAAGAAAGCAAGCTAAGAGCCCTGAGGTGCTTCCTGGTCTGATGCATGAGATGAGTTCTTGTTCTTGCCCTCAAAGTGGCCTGACAGTGGCATTACAATGCAAGGTACTTGAGAGTTCCAAAGTGCAGAATGGAAGTGGTGAGTCAGAAATGTGCCATAATTATATCCTAAGGCTAGCGCTTGTCTTATGTCAACCTCCATGAGCAAAAGCTGCAGGTGGACAGTGCTTAATGGTGTGATTTGAGATATTGGCACTGCTGGTCAAGTTGGAGTCCCAGCCAAGCAAACGGTGAGCTAACTGTTTGACATACCCGTCAGACTTTGTCACCATCTTGTTTCTCTCTGGGTAAATGTCAAATTGCATATAATCAAGGTGAGGAAAGATAATAGTGTGATATTAAAGCATGCACATAAACCTCTCAATACTTATTCCCGAGACTGTCATTGACCAGTTAACTCTCAGGTGAAAATTGGACCTTTTTCTCCTTGAGGTTGAGAATCTCATTTATTCTGATCTCACCTGTATTTTCCCCATGCCACTGTCAAAGTTATTCAGTGATGAGAAAGTTCCTCCTTAAATGTTAGTTTCATTTTTCAGTTCTTTGAATCATGCAGGGTTGCCTGGAAATTTGTTTACATATATTTAAATTTAGCTTAAATAAAACTTTCATTTGTTCTGTATTTTGGAAAACAAGGGTAGAAGAAAGGAAAAGTAGTGGGCTCCGGCCTAGTAAAGGTGTCCTATAATGTGGGGAGGGAGAAACAGAAGGAGAGATGGAACCATCCAGAATGTCAGTGAGGTAGAAAGATTTCATCAGAAAGAGAAGCAGGTCAATCAGAGAGAAAAAAAATCATCAGCAGTGTAGTTTAAGCAGTCCACAAAACAGTCAGGATAGAAGAAAAGAAGTCCTGAATGGCTTAGAACTTGGAAAGCAACAAGTTACAGAAACAGAGGTTTAATGGTTTCATGGAGGAGATCATCCTTTCAGGTTGTTGAATGGATGACTTTAAGCAACATGGGTTCAGGAGTAAGTAAGCTGTCTTAGCAATTTGTTTAATGGTATGAAGAAGCATTAACTAAAGAAGTTGCATTGAGTAAATGCAGACATTGGCTGGATAAAAACACAGTATAGCTATAACAACAGAATAAGGAACTTTGAAGCAGAAGCTAACCTTTTGCTGAGGTTTGATTATCAATAAGTATATGGCTGAAGGTAAAAGCATGGAATTTTAATTTCTGATACTTATTTCACATAGTTCTCTTTTTGCCATTCCTTCATGGGATATGGATATCTCTAGCCAGACCAGCAATTATTGTCCATTCCTAGCTGCCCTTGAGATAGAGATAGAACATAGAACATTGCAGCGCAGTGTAGGTCATTCATAAAAATGACAAACAGCAGTGGCCCCAAAACAGAACCTTGTGGGACACCACTAGTAATTGAACTAAAGGATGAACATTTCCTGTCAACCACCACCCTCTGTCTTCTTTTAGCTAGCCAATTTCTAATCCAAACTGCCAAATCACCTTCAATCCCATGTCTCCATATTTTGTGTAATAGCCTACCATGGGGAACCTTATCAAATGTCTTACTGAAATCCATGTTTACCAAATCTACCACTTTACTCTCATTTACGCAATGACAGGCTCATTCAGAAGGTCAGGAGAAATGGGATTCAGGGGAACATAGCTGTCTGGATACAGAATTGGCTGGCCAACAGAAGACAGCGAGTGGTAGTAGAAGAAAAATATTCTGCCTGGAAATCTGTGGTGAGTGGTGTTCCACAGGGCTCTGTCCTTGGGCCTCTATTGTTTGTAATTTTTATTAATGACTTGGATGAGGGGATTGAAGGATGGGTCAGCAAGTTTTCAGATGACCCAAAGGTTGGAGGTGTCGTTGACAGTATAGAGGGCTTTTGTAGGCTGCAGCAGGACATTGACAGGATGCAGAGATGGACTGAGAG
>NC_057716.1:61973422-61973636 GCF_004010195.1 Chiloscyllium plagiosum
ACTTTTTTCATTGGAGAAAAGGAGGAGAAGAGGGGACCTAATTGAAGTATACAAGGTAATGAGAGGCATAGATAGAGTCGATAGCCAGAGACTATTTCCCAGGGCAGAAATGACTAACTTGAAAGGTCATAGTTTTAAGCTGGTTGGAGGAAAGTATAGAGGGCATGTCAGAGGCGGGTTCTTTACACAGAGAGTTGTGAGAGCATGGAATGCG